>NC_136265.1:191719433-191819433 GCF_964187855.1 Myxine glutinosa
AGCGGATGTGTTTGTGTGAGCGAGTTAGTGAGAAAGCGGATGTGTTTGTGTGAGTGAGTTTGTGAGAAAGCGAACGCGTTTGTGTGAGTGAGTTAGTGAGAAAGCGGATGTGTTTGTGTGAGTGAGTTAGTGAGAAAGCGGACGTGTTTGTGTGAGCGAGTTAATGAGAAAGCGGATGTGCTTGTGTGAGTGAATTAGTGAGAAAGCGGATGTGTTTGTGTGAGCGAGTTAGTGAGAAAGCGGATGTGTTTGTGTGAGCGAGTTAGTGAGAAAGCGGATGTGTTTGTGTGAGCGAGTTAGTGAGAAAGCGGATGTGTTTGTGTGAGTGAGATAGTGAGAAAGCGGATGTGTTTGTGTGAGTGAGATAGTGAGAGAGATAACATGTTTGTGTGAACGTGTGCACGCATCAGGTTAATGTGCAGATGATTGGTATCTTGCAATTAAGCATTTTTCATTGGTTCGCTCCTTCATGAAATGTATCCAAAAACATTCAAAATTGACTTTGGGCAAGCAGAACAGAAAGTTAACTTACAAAACTTACAAACACACATTTGTTATTCTGTGTGTATTTTCTGTATATATATATACCACCTTTAGAGGCCATTTTTCCCCGCAAAGCGGGGGTTGGCCTTTTTCGGGAACCGTGGTTGTTGTTGTTTTTCGGTCCCCTTTTTGAAGCAATGTTTTACGGCCGGATGCCCTTCCTGACGCCAACCCTTTTTGCCGCCTTTAACGACAAACAGGGAATTACCAGTGAACTGGTACTCAATTAGCCGACCTCGGAAGGATGACAGGCTGAGTCAACCCCCCTGGCGTTAATTCAGCGATCGACCGGGATTCGAACCCAGGATCCTAGGATCCTAAGCCGGCACCCTAGCCGCTAGCCCAACACCAGGGTTTTCTGTGAACATATCTATTCATTCAACTAATCAACATTGGAAACAATGGGCATTTGTAATTTTATCAGGTTAACAAGTGCATACGTCTTCCATCAAAACCACCTTATGAGGGCAGCCAATGAGAAATGAAGGAATCACGGAATAGCACACCTGCCGTCCTTCAGATTGAAATTGTTGAAGTAGACCAGAGCGAGCGAAGGATGCATAGAAGTCTCCATGACCAGGTAGATGCCAGCATTCAGCATCTGCCCCATTCAAAATGAGATCTGGTGTGCTCACAGGTAGTAAGGTCTCTTTGTTGATGCGAGGAAATCTGGATAAAACCAGTCTCGTTAGTTGAACAGAAAGCTATGGCCTAGATAACTAAGATGCAGAAAATTTCAAATCTGTGGTGTTTGATGTGCAAAAAGCAAGAAACTTGGGATGGAACAAAAACAAACCTATTTCGAGAAACACACCTGCTTTGCAAGAAGGTCTTGATGCGCACATTTCCATGGCCATACTTGGGAAGGGTCTTTTGTGTTTCTTCATTCGTCAAGTACGAATTCATCAGTACCAGCGGTATATCACAGCCATAAGTCACGTTTAAGTGCTAAATTGTGGGCAATTAATGAGGGGGAGGAAAAGAAAGCAAAGGGAGAAAGATGTCCAACTTGCACTTTCAAAAAAAAATGTTGAAAGATGTCAATAAAAAAAGAGCAAAATACAATGGAAACAAAACAAGGGCTTCCATGATATCAAGGGAATGCCGCCGATTGACTAGGCCTCTCACAAAGTGACGACAACGAAGTCGATGACGCGTCATTGCAAAGCCCCACGCTTTCCACCGAAAGCAAGGTTGAAAGATGGAAAAAAAACCTCCACCAGGAATGACCAAACATAAAATTTTGGGTTAATTTTTTTTTCTCCTGTTTTGACCCTGTGACCATAAATCACCACCCCCTGGGGCGTGAAAAGGGGGTCAAATCCCCAAAAAATTATTACATATTACATGCGTACCCCAATGTTGATTGCGTGTACAAGGTCATTTTAAAAATGTTTTAAAATGTGCCCGTAATTGCATTTTTTTTGTGGTATTTGATCTTTTGACACCGCCCCGGTGGTTTGGACCAAAATAACACTGCTCTCGCACCTTCTTGCCATGTGGTGATTACCACAACGAGCAAGTTTGGTAAATTTCTGCACACCGTTTAAGAAGACCAAGCGTGACAGACAGCTGATTAAAATATCCCCCCGTTTTTTTTTTTCTTTCAAAAAGCATCGGGATAATAATAGGGGAGCATTACACCACCTGTGGCAGGCCATCGAAGACAAATTCTAAGAGATGTTGGCCATTGGTGTGCTCAAAAAGATAATGGGACCATGTTGTACAGACCACCATTTGCAACTGCCTGATCTACATACCTCCTGGGCTGAGCCCCCCATCGGTGACTCCAGTCCGTTTTACAGGTTGAAGTCTTACCCACGTGGCTGGTGATTTTTTTTTTTTTTTTGTGTACAAGATCGAGGCTCGTGTAAGAGCTAACATTAATCACACAAAAAAACCCGACACATAAGACATATGATAAAGGCAGCGGGAGACAAGATGGGGAGAGAGAGGGAAGCACACAAGTACAACAGTAGAGAACAGGGACAACGGGAGATCCGTGGGAGGGAGAGGGCTTGGGGGGAGGAGGCAAGGGAAGGTTGAGGTAAAAAAAAAAAAACACATGAACACTGCTAAGACTTCCAGGCAAGAAGTCGGTATTTTAAAAAAAAGTGGATCGGGGGTGAATTAACGGGGGTAGAAAAAAATCAAGGTTTTGGATGGGGGAAGATAAGAGATGGTGGTGAACAGCTGTTTTAAAGACCTGGAGGGAGGAGTGGGATTGATGACAATGAACAAAATAGATGGAATTTGCCAAAATAGATGGAATAAAATAGATGATGATTGATGATGAAATGATGATGATGAAATGATGTAGAATAGATGATTGATGACAAAATAGATGGAATTTGCCAATGACAATGATCGAAGAAACCGAGAGGAGGCCGAAGGAGCAATCTCAAAACATCTATTTTGCTGGCACAGACAGTTTACAAGACAAACAGAGCAATTCCATGAAAGTTGAGGGACAACATAAATAAATAAAAATCTGTTTTGAAACAAACATTTAGTAATCAAAAATCAAACAACAAGACATCATGCAGAGTACGATACTTGCAAAATCCACCCCCCCCCCCCCCCCCCCACACACACACACAAAAAAACAATGGTTGCCATGGATACATCAAATTGTCCATTTCATCAAGATTATAATTGACGATCTTAATCAAAGCTCGGGTCAGATTAAAATTGATGCTTTTTCAGATGAAAATTGATATTAGAAGTTTGACCTTGAGTTGACCTTATGACCAAAAACATAGTTGACTTCCCAATTCAGTGACCTAATACGCAAGTGCTGTTCAATTTTCAAATGAATTGGATGAAAAATGGCGATTTTAGAAATTTCGACCTCCAGATGACCGTTGACCTCAAAATCATTAGGCTTCTCAATTGTGACGACCTCTACAACTTAGTGAACTTTCGTGACGATCGGTTTAGAATTGTGACCATTAGGCGAGTGACAAACAGACGGAATAACAAACTCAACTGACCAATATACGAGAAAAATCTCCGATTTTGCAGGTAATGAATCTCCCACAGGCGAGTTCCTAATGAATCTCGTGTTGGTGAATGCTGATGGATTTCATTATCTCATTGGACACGACGATGTGATTATCTTCATCAGTAATTAGAGTATATTTAGTTATATCATATCTAAGGCCCGTGGAGGATCTGCAGTACAAAATAAGAAAGAGCAATCGGAGATTGCAGACTCTCGCCAGGATTTGTTTCGTGTGGCAAATAAATGGAAGGATGGACTACATGAAAGGTCGTCGATTGCAAATGAAAGGTAAAAAATGGTCTCGTTGTAAATGTGTAAATGTCAAAGGTCTAAAAAGTTGGAAAGGACAAATGGTGTGAATGTCTGAAGGTCGAAACAGGTCGAAAGGTCTGTAAAGGTGTAAATGGGTCTAAAGGGTTTAAATGGTCGAAAGTGTTGAAAGCGTCTTAAAAGGTTGGAGGTGTAAAGGCTGTAATCTAAGGCCGAAAGGGTTGGAATTGTCTGGAGGGGTCCAAAAGGTCTTAAAACACCTAAAAATAGTCTAAAGGTCAAAGGGGTCTACATGGTATTAAAAGGTCTGAAAGGTGTGAAGGTCTAAAAGGCAGAAAGGAGATCGAGTGTCTTCAGGGTTCTAAGGCGTCTGAGAGCATATAAGGGGTCTTGACGGATCTTGAAGGCCTAAAGGCTCTTAGGGGTCTAAGGGTTCTCAAGGTTGTTAGGGTTCTAAAAGCTGGTAGGGGTCTAAAGAGTAATGGGAGTTTTGGGGGTCTTACAGTTGTAAAAGTTCTGAAGGGTCCTGGGGATCTTAAGGGACTTATCGGGTCTAATATAAAGGTACTAAAGGGTCTAATGCAATTTTATTTATTTATTTAATAATTAATACATATACTCACGTTCTGTGCACTCAAACAGACGCAAATGCAATATCCTCTCCTCTGTAGAGGAGTACCTCCGTACCTCGCGTACCTCCGCCAGACTGAACAGTTTACGTTTTGTAACCCACCAATAGGCTGGATCGGGATCCGGACCTGAACCAAAATCGAATCACCTTGTTGTTGTCACCTGACCAATTCATCCACGTAGTTTTGTCATAACTCCACAACTTTTTGAGATATCATGCCATGACGTTTTTGGCCCTATCTCTCAATGGTGAAGAATCACTTTAAAATTCTGGGATGCGGATCCGGATCTTCACCAAAATCGAATGATTTCGTCCTTCTCCACCAAATTTCGTCCGAATTTGTCCATAACTTTTTGAGATATCCTGTTCACAGACAGACAGACAAACGGGTAAAAAAAAAACATTACCTCCGCCCACCTTTGGTGGTGGAGATAGTAATCGCACGCATATACACGCCAAATAATACACGAGACAACGCCCGACCCAATTTCAGACAAGGAAACCAACGACGTTGGAGGAAGTGACGTCACTTTTGATATTCTGAGCAATAATTTGATATTCCGAGCTTTATAGTTTGTGGAAAATTCTCACACGGACATTGCCATTTTGTACGACAGAAGTGAAGAAGTCATTTCAAATGGTATATTTGTTGTGAAACAAAAATCGGGCCCTGAAGGGAGGTATTGAAAAGGACAGTGGATCTTACCTCAATCTGCTCGACAACGAGGTCAAGGAATGTGTGTTCATCACGAACAGAAAGGAGACAATGTGGGGCCTGGAAGCCCATGTGTGAACCCAGAGCTCCATTCAGTTTCACCACCACGAGCTTCTGCAGCAACGCTGCCACATTGGTGGGCAATGGACGTTCACGCAGTGTACCATACGATTCCAGCTGTGGAGGATTGGCCAAGTGCTTAGATGGGATGGTCTTTAACACCATTTGGCATGTCTAAGTAAGGAGATTTACAAGCATCGGCACCAACATGAACACCAACACGATGGTTTTAGAAGCACCACCAACACGAGCATTGTTGGTTCGTGTTGTTGACTATCAAAGCACATACATGTTGTTCATCAGTCTCCCTTGAAATAGTAAACAAAGCAAAAACAAAGGATGATGGGAAAAGGAAAATTATATAATGAAATTGCAAACAGGACACGTGTGGAGTGGACCCTGCATGGGGGTAGGGTGAACCTGTGTGGGGGGGGTAGGGTGACACTGCATTGGGGGGGGGGGGGGGCGGAGTGGTAGGGTGAACCTGCGTGGAGGGTAGGGTGACACATTGGGGGAGATGGGGGGGGGGGGGGAGGGGGAGTGGTAGGGTGAACCTGCGTGGGGGGTAGGGTGACCCTGATGGAGTTACGGTGAACCTGCATGGGGGGTAGGGTGACTGCATGGGGGGGAAGGCAGGGTGTAGGGTGAACCTGTGTGGAGGGTAGGGTGACCTGCGTGGGGGGTAGGGTGACCTGCGTGGGGGGTAGGGTGACCTGCGTGGGGGGCAAGGTGACCCTGCATGGGGGGTAAGGTGACCCTGCATGGGGGGTAAGGTGACCCTGCATGGGGGGTAAGGTGACCCTACATGGGGGGGTATGTACACCCTGCATGGGGGGAAGGTTGAACCTGCGTGGGGGTAGGGTGACCTGCGTGGGGGGTAGGGTGACCCTGCGTGGGGGGTAGGGTGACCCTGTGTGGGGGGTAGGGTGACCTTGCGTGGGGGGTAGGGTGACCCTGTGTGGGGGGTAGGGTGACCCTGCGTGGGGGGTAGGGTGACCTGCGTGGGGGTAGGGTGACCCTGCGTGGGGGGTAGGGTGACCCTGCGTGGGGGGTAGGGTGACCCTGCGTGGGGGGTAGGGTGACCTGCGTGGGGGGTAGGGTGACCTGCGTGGGGGGTAGGGTGACCTGCGTGGGGGGTAGGGTGACCTGCGTGGGGGTAGGGTGACCTGCGTGGGGGGTAGGGTGACCTGCGTGGGGGGTAGGGTGACCTGCGTGGGGGTAGGGTGACCCTGCGTGGGGGGTAGGGTGACCCTGCGTGGGGGGTAGGGTGACCTGCGTGGGGGTAGGGTGACCCTGCGTGGGGGGTAGGGTGACCTGCGTGGGGGTAGGGTGACCTGCGTGGGGGGTAGGGTGACCTGCGTGGGGGGTAGGGTGACCCTGCGTGGGGGGTAGGGTGACCTGCGTGGGGGGTAGGGTGACCCTGCATGGGGGGTAGGGTGACCCTGCGTGGGGGGTAGGGTGACCTGCGTGGGGGGTAGGGTGACCTGCGTGGGGGTAGGGTGACCCTGCGTGGGGGTAGGGTGACCCTGCGTGGGGGTAGGGTGACCCTGCGTGGGGGGTAGGGTGACCTGCGTGGGGGGTAGGGTGACCCTGCGTGGAGGGTAGGGTGACCCTGCGTGGGGGGTAGGGTGACCCTGTGTGGGGGGTAGGGTGACCCTGCGTGGGGGGTAGGGTGACCTGCATGGGGGTAGGGTGACCCTGCGTGGAGTTACGGTGCACCTGCGTGGGGGTGGGACCAGTGAGGACCCCAAGCGCAGGGAAGATCTTGCATGCGGCGAGTTTATATTTTAACTCATCACAAATCGTCACCTTTCTCATAAAATTGTGACTGTCCAATCAGTCACTGTGGTTGCATATTATTGTGGTTGGTGTTCCATCTCGGTTCCACTAAATGGCTGAGCAAATGCAATCGTTTAAAGAGCATACCAGGTTCAATTTTGGGACTGGCAGGATGGCCTGGAAGTACACACACTAACCTCTCTGTTGTCTAGTCTGGGTTTGAATCCCGACCCGGCTATAAACGGTCATCCTGGTGATTCATCGATGTGTGTGCCGTACCTCGGATTAACGTTATACTGGGTGTACTGACTGGTTGGCAACATTGTGGATGTTAAAGATCCCTCGTTGTCCTTTGGGAAGAGTAGGCAAGTCATTGCCGGCAAGCTGGACAAATTACAAATTTCTGCTCTAACCTACAGGGAGAACTGCGCCAGTGGCACAACTGCGCCCCCAGCAAATGATGCAACCAGCAGAGCAACCTGTACAGGAAAGAAGGAGGTTGAAGATTCAAATGAAAGCGGAACATCACTTTAATTTAGGGCCCTAAAATAACATGAAAGTATGTTTTTATTTGTGTCATGGAACACCAGTTCTGAAGACAGCAAAACGTGAATATTGAAGAATGGGAAATGTAGTTCAAGATGCGTCCAGTCACAATACAAATGTTTTCAGCTGCACAAGAGCGAGTGCGATTCATCCCATATAAGATCACCAATTAGCATGTGTCTTATCCCACCCGAACGAATGGTAACAATGGGTGACCCATTGGTGGGATTGGTTCCAGCAAGGGGGTAAAGGAAGAATGGGATTGACGGGTGGGGGGGGGGGGGGGGGGCAGAACAATGTCAATAATAAAATCTTCCGCCATTTATCAAAAAAAAGTATAGCTTCAATGAGCTACCTCACAGATACATTCGCAAATGAATCAAAAGCTATAACAGTAATCAAGAGAGTGTTTAAAAGTTCAATCATTTTGCGATCATTACGAGCAGCTTGATGAAAACGGAGGCTTCACATGAAGAAGAATGGCGATTAACAAACCTACAAACATACCTGGTTATTGCTGGGATTGAAACCTTTAAACTTTTACCAACAACTTCAATACCAATCGAGTTCATGTTTTAACGTTAATTGCTGTTCCATGAGCCGAAACTTTGCCCACAAATTAAATCTATATATATATATAACACAGTTTGTGTGTGTGTGTGCGTGTGTAATGTTACCGATAGACTCCGAAACGGAGAGGCTCACGTGCTTGATATTTGGCATAGACATGGCCATTGAGCCTGGGACGAACATGGCCGACCGAAAAATTTATTTCATAATATTTTTTAACCATATTTTTACCTCAGCGCATTTCAGCGAGGAATATCATGCACGGAATCTGACCGGTCGCAAAGCAGCGCGCTGATTCGCTCAGAGCGATCACGTGATGTTCCCTGCCGCCATTAACGCCGTGACGCGTTCACACGTATTTCAGAGCGAAAAGCAATTGCCTTTTTTCACATTTAAACGACGAACATTGCCATTCACACCACATAGGTTTTTTTCCCTTTCATCTTTAGATTCATATTTTTTGCCATAACATAGCGCATTATGGCTCTCTCGAGCTCGAGTTAGCCAATCACCTGGGAACATGAGGCCACGTTGGCCACGCCCACGACAGGACGCAGAGTTGCAATCGATCGCTCAGAGCGATCACGTGATGTTCCTTGCCGCGCGACTATATATATATATTACTCAGCTCCCTCACAATCGACCACCACCACCTCCTCCTGCAATACTAAATATCACTCAGATCCCTCACAATCGACCACCACCCCCTCCTACAATACTAAATATCACCCAGATCCCTTGGAATCGACCACCACCCCCTCCTACAATACTATATATCACTCAGATCCCTTGGAATCGACCACCACCTCCTCCTACAATACTATATATCACTCAGATCCCTTGGAGTCGACCACCACACCCTCCTACAATACTATATATCACTCAGATCCCTTGGAATCGACCACCACCTCCTCCTACAATACTATATATCACTCAGATCCCTTGGAATCGACCACCACCTCCTCCTACAACACTAAACATCACTCAGATCCCTCACAATCGACCACCACCCCCTCCTGCAATATATATATATATAACACAGTTTGTGTGTGTGTGTGTGTGTGTGTGTGTGTTATGTTACCGATATACTCCGAAACGGAGAGGCTCACGTGCTTGATATTTGGCATAGACATGGCCATTGAGCCTGGGACGAACATGGCCGAGACCATATTTGACGAGATCCATATTTTTTATTCATATTTACCTCAGCGCATTTCAGCGAAGTACCCGCTAATCTCAGCCAGTGCCAGAACAGCTCGCTGATTCGCTCAGAGCGATCACGTGATGTTCCATCCCGTCACACGTCACACGTTTGCACGTAATTCAGGGCGAAAAGCAATTGCGTTTTTTCACCTTTATGCGATCGTGTTTTGTGTCGATTTTGTGCGATATGAACAATGTCAATAATAAAATCTTCCGCCATTTATCAAAAAAAAGTATAGCTTCAATGAGCTACCTCACAAAAACATTCGCAAATGAATCAAAAGCTATAACAGTAATCAAGAGAGTGTTTAAAAGTTCAATCATTTTGCGATCATTACGAGCAGCTTGATGAAAACGGAGGCTTCACATGAAGAAGAATGGCGATTAACAAACCTACAAACATACCTGGTTATTGCTGGGATTGAAACCTTTAAACTTTTACCAACAACTTCAATACCAATCGAGTTCATGTTTTAACGTTAATTGCTGTTCCATGAGCCGAAACTTTGCCCACAAATTAAATCTATATATATATATAACACAGTTTGTGTGTGTGTGTGTGCGTGTGTAATGTTACCGATAGACTCCGAAACGGAGAGGCTCACGTGCTTGATATTTGGCATAGACATGGCCATTGAGCCTGGGACGAACATGGCCGACCGAAAAAATTTATTTCATAATATTTTTTAACCATATTTTTACCTCAGCGCATTTCAGCGAGGAATATCATGCACGGAATCTGACCGGTCGCAGAGCAGCGCGCTGATTCGCTCAGAGCGATCACGTGATGTTCCCTGCCGCCATTAACGCCGTGACGCGTTCACAACGTATTTCAGAGCGAAAAGCAATTGCCTTTTTTCACATTTAAACGACGAACATTGCCATTCACACCACATAGGTTTTTTTCCCTTTCATCTTTAGATTCATATTTTTTGCCATAACATAGCGCATTATGGCTCTCTCGAGCTCGAGTTAGCCAATCACCTGGGAACATGAGGCCACGTTGGCCACGCCCACGACAGGACGCAGAGTTGCAATCGATCGCTCAGAGCGATCACGTGATGTTCCTTGCCGCGCGACTATATATATATATTACTCAGCTCCCTCACAATCGACCACCACCACCTCCTCCTGCAATACTAAATATCACTCAGATCCCTCACAATCGACCACCACCCCCTCCTACAATACTCAATATCACCCAGATCCCTTGGAATCGACTACCACCCCCTCCTACAATACTAAATATCACCCAGATCCCTTGGAATCGACCACCACCCCCTCCTACAATACTATATATCACCCAGATCCCTTGGAATCGACCACCACCCCCTCCTGCAATACTATATATCACCCAGATCCCTTGGAATCGACCACCACCCCCTCCTACAATACTAAATATCACCCAGATCCCTTGGAATCGACCACCACCTCCTCCTACAATACTATATATCACTCAGATCCCTTGGAATCGACCACCACCTCCTCCTGCAATACTAAATATCACCCAGATCCCTTGGAATCGACCACCACCTCCTCCTACAATACTATATATCACTCAGATCCCTCGGAATCGACCACCACCTCCTCCTACAATACTATATATCACTCAGATCCCTTGGAATCGACCACCACCTCCTCCTACAATGCTATATATCACTTAGATCCCTCGGAATCGACCACCACCTCCTCCTACAATACTATATATCACTCAGATCCCTTGGAATCGACCACCACCTCCTCCTACAATACTATATATCACTCAGATCCCTTGGAATCGACCACCACCTCCTCCTACAATACTATATATCACTCAGATCCCTTGGAATCGACCACCACCTCCTCCTACAATACTATATATCACTCAGATCCCTTGGAGTCGACCACCACACCCTCCTACAATACTATATATCACTCAGATCCCTTGGAATCGACCACCACCTCCTCCTACAATACTATATATCACTCAGATCCCTTGGAATCGACCACCACCTCCTCCTACAACACTAAACATCACTCAGATCCCTCACAATCGACCACCACCCCCTCCTGCAATATATATATATATAACACAGTTTGTGTGTGTGTGTGTGTGTGTGTGTGTGTGTGTGTGTGTGTGTGTGTGTTATGTTACCGATAGACTCCGAAACGGAGAGGCTCACGTGCTTGATATTTGGCATAGACATGGCCATTGAGCCTGGGACGAACATGGCCGAGACCATATTTGACGAGATCCATATTTTTTATTCATATTTACCTCAGCGCATTTCAGCGAAGTACCCGCTAATCTCAGCCAGTGCCAGAACAGCTCGCTGATTCGCTCAGAGCGATCACGTGATGTTCCATCCCGTCACACGTCACACGTTTGCACGTAATTCAGGGCGAAAAGCAATTGCGTTTTTTCACCTTTATGCGATCGTGTTTTGTGTCGATTTTGTGCGATATGAATTAAATTTTAATTCATATTTCGTGTTTACGAATTCGAATACGAAGGATTTCCCCTTTCCCCGTTCGATTTCGAATACGAGCTTGAGTCGAGAGGGCGAATGTACGGGCTGGGAAAGTACAGGTCTCCCTTCCCCCGCCCGGCAACGCCGGTGCTGGAGGGCGTGGGTCACAGGATCGGTGAGTCTCCAAAATCCGCTTCGTGCTCTTGCGAAGATGCAGGACGATGTCGCGATTGTTGTGCTGCTCTCCGACCATGAGAACTGCAACGTCATTGTTGACTGGCCCTCCCCTTCCCCCTCCCCCCTCGCCCCACCCCCCTTTCCCCCTCGCCCTCCCCCTCCCATCCCTCACCCTCCCCCCCTCGCCCTCCCCCCTCCCATCCCTCACCCTCCCCCTCTCCCCCCTCCCATCCCTCCCACCCCCCTCCCCATCCCCCCTCTTCTCCCCCTCCCCCTCTTCTCCACCTCTCCCCCTCCCCCTCTTCTCCCCTCCCCCCCGTTCCCATCCCCCCTCCCCTCCCCCGCCCGGCAATGCCGGGTACTTCTGCTAGTAATCTATATAATAATACCTTCTTCGTTTTCTGTTGTGTGTAACATTCTCTTCCACCCATTGGTTGGGCAGTTCGACTGACTCCACCTACAATTTCTATACCACAGCCGCCATGTTGGTGCTTACTGATATGCGAAGCCAAAGACATCCTCGGAGCTGTCATATTCACAATCGCCATGCCCTCCCTTACAAGTTTTCCCTTCAGTGTAAAATGACCAAAGTGACAGTTAAAAGGATTTTGAGTTGAAAGGCGTCACAAGTCTTGTGAAGATAGGCCTCAGTGATCCAGGAAACAATCTGTTGTCTCCAGACCACTGAAATAACTATGTGGCATTCTCTCAAGTAGGGCTTTTACCGTGCAAGTTACGCAGGTCCTTCACTATTATTTCCGAATATTTACTCTTAAACCACTAGACCAGCGACCATAAAATAAAGGATCATTATAAAGGTATTTGTGTTTTCATTTCATTTGTTATTTTGCAGGCACATCAGTAAAAACATACAGAACAAGAAAGAGCAATCAGAGATTGCAAACCCTCACCAGGATGTATTTTCAGTGTTTCTAAGGCTTTTGTGTTAAAACAATATGGCGCCCGACCCATGTGACCGATGACGTCATTATTATTTTTTTCTAAGCAAATTTATTCCTAGATTATGCTGAAGAATCCCTGCGTATCCCTGCGTGTCGTAAGAGGCGACTCAAAGGGTTGGCGTCAGGAAGGGCATCCGGCCATAAAAACATTGCCTCAAAAATAGAACCATGCCAATTTGGAGAAGATTGTCATGGGGACCGCAAGGCTAACCCCCGCTCTTGCAGGGAAAATGGCCTTAAAATGACTGTTGTTGTGTGTTGTTGTATTATGCTGAAGAAATTTCATCTTGATTGGATGAAGTTTTGTACTTGTCGAATTATGACGTCATAATGGAAGCACCTATGACATCATCATTAACCTATTTTATTCCCCATGGAGAGTTCTTTACCATGAGCCATGTCTCAATTTTTTCTATTCAGCACTTTCAGAGATATAGAGGTGCAAAGTTTTTCTGTTTTTCCAAGATGGCGACCGAACCACGTGACCGATGACGTCATTATTATCTTTTTCCTCCACCAGTTTATGCCAACATGGCGCTCAAGAAATTTCATCTTGATAGGATGAAGTTTTGTACTTGTCGAATTATGACGTCATAATGGAAGCACCTATGACATCATCATTAACCTATTTTATTCCCCATGGAGAGTTATTTACAATGAGCCATGTCTCAATTTTTTCTATTCAGCACTTTCAGATATATAGAGGTGGAAATTTTTTCGGTTTTTCCAAGATGGCGGCCGAACCACATGACCTATGACGCCAAAATTATCATTGAAAAATTATACAGGTGGAGTTGCACCTGTGGTGAAAATTTCCTGTCAATCAGACCAACGGTTGCAGAGAAAATCATATTTATTCTGTGTGGACAAACAGACAAACAGACAAACAAACAAACACAGACAAACAAACAAAGACAAGCAAACGGACTCAAATGCAATACCGTCTCCTCAGGCGCGGGTAAATATAGCAAATGAGGACATATAAATTGCACCCCTGTACGATTGCTAAAAAGTAAACAAAATCACGATCGAATAGCTCTAATAGTGCGAAAAAGAGGTAAAGAGGACTTCCGTTAAGCTCACGAGATTGTGAAAGAAAATATCCGTCGTTATTTACTTTTAACGATGTGTGCCTTCAGAAAGTGAATATAGGAAAGACGAAGGTGATGGCAAGTGGTAAAGCATGTGGTGAGGTGGAAAGAACTGGGAAGTGGCCCTGTGCTGTGTGCAGGAAGGGTGTCGGAGTGAACTCCATTCAATGTACAATGTGCGCTGAGTGGGTTCATCAAAAATGTAGTGGTCTGAGAGGGTCATTAACCAGTGTGGCAGCTACATTCAAATGTAAGGTGTGCACAAAGGGAGCTGCAGAAGGAGGAAATGTTGAGTTGGATCTGGGAGACGGCGTGAAGCTGGAAGGTGTGAAAACATTTTGCTACCTAGGAGACATGCTGAATGGAGAAGGTGGATCAGACTCGGCAACGGTTGCAAGAGTGAGATGTGCATGGAAGAAGTTTCGGGAACTGAGTGGCGTGCTGATGAGGAGGGGAGTGTCGTTGAAGCTGAAGGGAAAGGTGTATGCTGCATGTGTGAGAAGTGTTATGATTTATGGGAGCGAGACATGGGTAATGAATGTAGAGCAGCAACGAAGGCTGGAAAGGGTGGAAATGCGAATGCTTCGGTGGATGCGTGGAGAATCGTTGAGAGAGAGGAAGACGAATGATGAATTGCGAAAGATGATGGGAATAGAGCCTGTGATGGATGCTGTGAAGAGAAACAGTTTGAGATGGTTTGGTCATGTGTTGAGGAAGGATGAAAGTGACTGGTTGAGAAGAGTGATGGAAATGAATGTAGAAGGAAGTAGAGGACGGGGAAGACCGAGAAAGACGTGGCTAAAGATGGTGGAAGCAGAAATGCGGGCAAGGGGGTTAACAAGGAGAGATGCAGAAAATAGGGCAAAATGGAGAAGATCGTCATGGGGACCGCAAGGCTAACCCCCGCTCTAGCAGGGAAAATGGCCTTAAAATGCATGTTGTTGTTGTTGTTGTTGTTGCTGTGTGCCTTCAGAAAGTATTCACACCCCTTGACATGTGAAAAGGTCGAGGGGTGTGAATACTTTCTGAAGGGACTGGATATGCATACACAACAACAACATGCATTTTAAGGCCATTTCCCTGCTAGAGCGGGGGTCAGCCTTGCGGTCCCCATGACGATCTTCTCCATTTTGCCCTATTTTCTGCATCTCCCCTTGTTAACCCACTTGCCCGCATTTCTTCTTCCACCATCTTTAGCCAAGTCTTTCTCGGTCTTCCCCGTCCTCTACTTCCTTCTACATTCATTTCTATCACTCTTCTCAACCAGTCACTTTCATCCTTCCTCAACACAAGACCAAACCATCTCAACCTGTTTCTCTTCACAGCATCAATCACAGGCTCTATTCCTCCTGGATATGCATCAGGAAGATAATTGGCTTTGGGTCGTTTATTGGCACAATTAGCCTGTTCATGGTCCCTGGACAGTTACAAATCCATAGCGTTTCAGCATATTTTGTGGGATTGAGTTGGACAGGCGACTGTGATGGGTAATGGCATGTAGGAGCTCGTTTCGATCGTGGTTTCTGTGAAGTCAATGATCGCATGATAGGAGAGAGGAAAGCGTTAAATATTCTGCTGTTTTGATGTGGGAATGTCCATTTGCTTTCATGAGCGAGAAGAGGGTGAGCAGGGCAGGACAAGAGTTGGGGTTTGGAGGGGAGCAAAGATGGGACAGGTTGGGGCTGGGAAGAGTTGGGAGGGGGATTGATGACTTGGGTTTGTGAGGGTGGGGGGGCAGTTGAGGACTTGGAAGTGACATTTTACATTGCGCAGATGTTCCACACATCCCTGCCCCTGCTCGTAATAATAATAATAATAATAATAATAATAATAACAATAAAAAGAAGAACTCACGGCTCCGTTGGGTAGTTTCTCTATTTCCCCCCAATCGACATGAGGCCTGTGTTCCAGAAACCTTGCAAACTCTGCTTGGAAGTCTTTCAAATCGGTCTCCATTTTCTGCGAGTGAGAAAGAGCAACACGTTAAATAAATAAACCTGTGACAAATGATGAACTCACGAACCCTTCAAATTACTACCAGTTTCCATTGTGAGAACAATCCATCAAAAAATAAGAAATTCCACACAATGATTAAAGTGCAAGCGTGATCCTTTATCCTTTGAGACTCCATTACAGTTTGCACAAATTAAATACAAATACAAATGAAAATGGCAAAATTACAAATTCAGAGGTCAGAGATTTTAATGAAACCTCATCATCATCATAATCATCCAATAATAGTTCAAAGAAAGACAGTTTGTTCAAAAATAGTGACAAAGTTTCATGAGGCCTCTTGTCACAAAGTCATTATTGATGGTGTAGGTTGCCAAAGGACATGATGGAACGGAAGTCCAACCAATTTGACCTGACATACCTTCAGGAGAAATGCTTCAAATCCCGTTTTTGGAATTAGGAATGGAATAAATATCTCGGTGGTCCTCTCAGGACATATGTAATGAACGTTAACTACACCCACATGGCATCTTTTCATCATCATTATCAACAACTCTTCTGTTTATCAGAAACACATGGTTTACTGTGTCCATGCAGGGATGTTATCTTGTGTGCATTTTGATGGGGAGTTTTGGAGCACCATCACATCTCAAAATATTACATAGTGGTACATTTATTTCACTTAGGTTATGGACGATAGAAATCTGCAGGGATAAAAAGAGCCAACTACAACAACCAGGGGTAAAATAATTGTCGTTTTCCAAAACAAAATAAAAAATCTTGCTTCTGTGTTATTTGGAGAAGGAAAGGGAGATCCTGCCATCTCCAGCATCAGTGATTAGCCAATCAGATTTCTCCATACTTTCGTCTTTCAAAATACACATTAAGAAACACAGGAGAGGTGGTAGGAGTTGTAAGGTAGAGGACAGACGAGCCACATGCGGAGGGACAGGAGAGGTGCACGGAGGGACAGGAGAAGCACACGGAGGAACAGGTATAGGAGTTGTAAGGTAGAGGACAGAGGAGCCACACGCGGAGGGACAGGAGAAGTACGAGGAGGGACAGGAGAGGTGTGTGGAGGAACAGGAGAGGTGCGCAGAGGGACGGGAGAGCCGAACACGGAGGGACGGGAGAGGCGTGCAGAGGAACAGGAAAGGTGCGTGGAGGAACAGGAGAGGTGCGCGGAGGGACGGGAGAGGCGTGCGTAGGAACAGGAAAGGTGTGTGGAGGAACAGGAAAGGTGCGCGGAGGGACGGGAGAGGTGTGTGGAGGAACAGGAGAGGTGCGCGGATGGACGGGGGAGGCGTGCGGAGGACCAGGAGAGGTGCGTGGAGGAACAGGAAAGGTGCGTGGAGGAACAGCAGAGGTGCGCGGAGGAACGGGAGAGGTGCGCGGAGGAACGGGAGAGGTGCGCGGAGGAACGGGAGAGGTGCGCGGAGGAACGGGAGAGGTGCGCGGAGGAACGGGAGAGGTGCGCGGAGGAACGGGAGAGGTGCGCGGAGGAACGGGAGAGGTGCGCGGAGGAACGGGAGAGGTGCGCGGAGGAACGGGAGAGGTGCGCGGAGGAACGGGAGAGGTGCGCGGAAGAACGGGAGAGACGCGCGCGGAGGAACGGGAGAGCTGCGCGCGGAAGAACGGGAGAGCCGCGGGCAGGGACGGGAGAGCCGTGGGCAGGGACGGGATAGCCGCGGGCAGGGACGGGATAGCCGCGGGCAGGGACGGGAGAGCCGCGGGCAGGGACGGGAGAGCCGTGGGCAGGGACGGGAGAGCCGCGGGCAGGGACGGGAGAGCTGCGGGCAGGGACGGGAGAGCCGCGGGCAGGGACGGGATAGCCGCGGGCAGGGACGGGAGAGCCGTGGGCAGGGACGGGAGAGCCGCGGGCAGGGACGGGAGAGCCGCGGGCAGGGACGGGAGAGCCGCGGGCAGGGACGGGAGAGTCGCGGGCAGGGACGGGAGAGCCGCGGGCAGGGACGGGAGAGCCGCGGGCAGGGACGGGAGAGCCGCGGGCAGGGACGTGAGAGCCGCGGGCAGGGACGGGATTACATTAAGGAAGAGAGAAGAGAATAGGATGGGGGAGGGGAGGGGAAGGACACAGAAGGGGAGATAGGGACGTAGCAATATGATTTACTGCAGAATGTACGTCATAGTGTGATGATCGGAGTGATGCGCATCTACTGCTGGATTATCCGATGCTTTCATCTATGTAGTGACCTCAAACAACTCCATGCGGAAACAATAGGGTGGCTCATATTAATTTCATTGTGAATTAATGGGTTGTGTGACATTCTTCAAGTTCTGAAAATGTGGTTCCAACTTCTTATTCAGTTCCAAGGTGGAAATTCCTGTTTCGAAATAAAATCATTAAAAGTCTTCTTGACAAGTTTTTTGGTTCTGAAGGTGATGTCTTTGTGATCTTCACGTAAACACCAGTGACGGCAAGTTTCCAAAAAGCTTCTTCTTATTTGCAAAGGTCTGTGCGCCAAATGGCAATACCAACACCTGTATCCGATGGATTGATAATTATAAGTGTCTTTGCAGGTACAGAGAGTTTGGAAGTAGAATTCATTCCTCTTAAGTGAGAATGAAAAAAGCGAATGCTGTGATTAAAGTTGAGTTTTCGAACGTCCGAGTGAGATCGTTTGATCAAAAGATCTACAAAGGTGAAATGACCTTCTAGATAAGTTGTACAAGTGGAACAATGGAACAATGGAACAATGGAGCAAGAGAGAGAGACAGAGACAGAGACAGAGAGAGAGAGAGAGAGAGAGAGAGAGAGAGACAGAGAGAGATACAGAGAGACAGAGAGACAGAGAGAGAGAGAAAAGGGTCATTCAATAATAATAATAAATAATAATACTGTCATCAATAAGTCAACATAAAGTACAGGTCTGAATCCGAAGGTCTGCTACGATTACCTCCTGCTTGGCAGCAGCTGTTGCAATCACAAGCTCGTTCAGTTCTTTCTCCATTGCAACTTCAATGTCATGCTGGACTTCCAAGCACATCTCCGCCGGCCTTTCCATCTGCCCCATGACAACGTTGGCCTCCATTGCTATTTTAATGCACCTGCGAGGGTCAGACAGATATTTAACATGAGGATAAATGTCCATTTATTTATAAAGTAGGCAAAAGAAGGGGAAGCAAGGAAAGACAAATTGAGAAACCCCATTTGAAGAGACAAACATGAAGGAAGTACGACAGGGGAGAAAGGGAAGTTAATGGTTAGGGAGGCTGTGGAGGAAGTGAATGGGGTTTGGAGAAGAGAAGAGCAAGAGAAGGTGAGGGAAGAGCTTATATTGAACATACATGGATAGGTAAAAGGGCATGGTGATAAATTCTCACTTTTTAGCCGCGTCGCAGACGCTGCTCATAGAGTGCCCTCTGCTGTTGTTCTTGTTGTTCTTCTTCTTCTTCTTGTTGTTCTTGTTGTTCTTGCAGAGAAGACAAAACCTCAAAGCTCCACCCATTCTGGGAACCATAGCTCCACCCATTGTGGGAGAGGCTTCATATAAACAAATATCCACCATTTTATTAACTCGCATAGCTTTGAGGCCTGTTTTGTAGGCCCGTGGTGTCTTGCTCTCTCACACAGTTTTCTTTCAAATCAAGTTCGATATATCATTTCATTTTTCACAGTCGCTAACATAGTTTTAGACTCGGTTGAAAAAAAACGTGAGGAAAATCCAATGAAAGTTGCCCTTTATAGAACGAAATGAATTCTCAAAGGCCTGTAACTTCAAGTCCATTGAGATATATATTTTTTAAATCGCGGCATGGTCAGTCATACACCGCCCGAAATAAGAGACGGGAAAATGCCGAGATATATATATTTTGTTTAAATCGCGGCATGGTCAGTCATACACCGCCCGAAATAAGAGACGGGAAAATGCCGAGATATATTAAAAATTCGTCCATTTGATGACAATCGTCACGATTAAATATTTAATTTATACGTCGTCACAATAATGTGGAGAGAGGAGCATAGCTTCGTTCACGTGTCGCCACACACGGGAAATTGCCGAGATTTTTTTTTGTTAAATCGCGGCATGGTCAGTCATACACCGCCTGAAATAACAGACGGGAAAATGCCGAGATATATTTAAAATTCGTCGCCACACACGGGGATTTGCCGAGATATATTTTCACTTTGCACAAAAATAACATCAAGTAATCGAATCAATAGGAATGTCCTGTGCCTATAACATCGACGTTATAGGCACAGCTGAATCTTGGCATTGCGTAACATCGACGCGGCTTTTGTTTTAATTAAAACTTTTTGCTCTTGTTGCATATCCAGTGGCCTCCATAAGTATTGAAACGGTGAAGTCACATTTGTTACTATTGCTATATACTCAATAAATTTGGATTTCAGATCAAAAGATGAATACGAGGTAAGAGCGCAGGTCAGTTTTTATTGCTTGGTATTTCTATGGAGATATGTTTTACCAATTGTAGAACAATAGCACTTTTTATGTTGAACCGGGGGCCCCGCTCACTAAGGAGCGCGATATTTTGATTTTCGTGTTCACTGTGGTCATAGTCGGTGATCGACTGAAATCTACTGCAGTGATCTACTATGATCTACATCAACTGAAATCTACTGCGGTGATCTACTATGATCTACATCGACTGAAATCTGCTGCGGTGATCTACTATGATCTACATCGACTGAAATCTACTGCAGTGATCTACTATGATCTACATCGACTGAAATCTACTGCGGTGATCTACTATGATCTACATCAACTGAAATCTACTGTGGTGATCTACTATGATCTACATCGACTGAAATCTACTGCGGTGATCTACTATGATCTACATCGACTGAAATCTACTGCAGTGATCTACTATGATCTACATCAACTGAAATATACTGCAGTGATCTACTATGATCTACATCGACTGAAAGCTACTGCGGTGATCTACGATGATCGACATCGACTGAAATCTACTGCAGTGATCTACTATGATCTACATCGACTGAAATCTACTGCAGTGATCTACAATGATCTACATCAACTGAAATATACTGCAGTGATCTACAATGATCTACATCAACTGAAATCTACTGCAGTGATCTACTATGATCTACATCGACTGAAATCTACTGCAGTGATCTACTATGATCTACATCGACTGAAATCTACTATGATCTACATCAACTGAAATCTACTGCGGCGATCTACTATGATCTACACCTACACAAATCTGCTGCGGTGATCTACTATGATCTACATCGACTGAAATCTTCTGCGGTGATCTACATCAACTGAAATCTACTGCGGCGATCTACTATGATCTACATCGACTGAAATCTACTGCAGTGATCTACTATGATCTACATCAACTGAAATCTACTGCGGCGATCTACATCAACTGAAATCTACTGCGGCGATCTACTATGATCTACATCGACTGAAATCTACTGCAGTGATCTACTATGATCTACATCAACTGAAATCTACTGCGGCGATCTACATCAACTGAAATCTACTGCGGCGATCTACTATGATCTACATCGACTGAAATCTACTGCAGTGATCTACTATGATCTACATCAACTGAAATCTACTGCGGCGATCTACTATGATCTACATCTACTGAAATCTGCTGCGGTGATCCACTATGATCTACAACAACAACAACAACAACATGCATTTTAAAGGCCATTTTCCCTGCTAGAGCGGGGGTTAGCCTTGCGGTCCCCATGACAATCTTCTCCATTTTGCCCTATTTTCTGCATCTCTCCTTGTTAACCCCCTTGCCCGCATTTCTTCTTCCACCATCTTTAGCCAAGTCTTTCTCGGTCTTCCCCGTCTTCTACTTCCTTCTACATTCATTTCCATCACTCTTCTCAACCAGTCACTTTCATCCTTCCTCAACACATGACCAAACCATCTCAACCTGTTCCTCTTCACAGCATCAATCACAGGCTCTATTCCCATCATCTTTCGCAATTCATCATTTGTCTTCCTCTCTCTCAACGATACTCCGCACATCCGTCGAACCATTCGCATTTCCACCCTTTCCAACCTTCGTTGCTGCTCTACGTTCATTACCCATGTCTCGCTCCCATAAATCATAACACTTCTCACACATGCAGCAAACACCTTTCCCTTCAGCTTCAACGACACTCCCCTCATCATCAGCACGCAACTCAATTCCCGAAACTTCTTCCATGCACATCTCACTCGAGCAACCGTAGAAGCAACCTTCTACCGACTCCGTAGAAGCAACCTTCTCCCCCAGCTCTCTCTCTCAGGGGCTCTGTCCCCCAAATATCCCTGCAGGTCGCACAAGATCTGCCTGCAACCCTCTTATGGTTAAACTGCCAAAATCAAGACTCTCTGCTCACCTTCACTCCTTCATTCCTCTTTTCTCCCGCCTCTGGAACAAACTCCCTCACTCTCTTCAATCCCACTCCTCCCTCCAGGTCTTTAAAACGGCTGTTCACCACCATCTCTTATCTTCCCCAATCCAAAACCTTGATCTTTTCTACCCCCGCTAATTTCACCCCAAATCCACTTTTTTTAGGTGACTTTTGACTTCTTTCCTGGAAGTCCTTGGTGTCCTTGCGTTTTATACCTATCCTGCCTCCCCCCAGGCCCTCTCCCTCCAAAAACATCTCCCGATGTACCTGCTCTCAAATGTTGTGTGTGTGTGCTTCCTCCCCTTCTCTCCCCATCTTGTCGACCGCTCCCCTTTTTATATACTTTGTTTGCTTGTTTGTTTGATTTGTTTGTTTGATAAATGTTAGCTCTTTCACGAGCCTCGACTCTGTATACAAAAAAAAAAAAAAAAACGTTGCAGAGTCTGATCCACCTTCTCCATTCAGCATGTCTCCGAGGTAGCAAAATGTTTTCACACCTTCCAGCTTCACGCCGTCTCCAAGATCCAGCTCAACATTTCCTCCATCTGCAGCTCCCTCTGTGCACACCTTACATTTGAATGTAGCTCCCACACTGGTTAATGACCCTCTCAGACCACTACATTTTTGATGAACCCACTCAGCGCACATTGTACACTGAATTGAGTTCACTCCGACACCCTTCCTACACACAGCACAGGGCCACTTCCCAGTTCTTTCCACCTCACCACATGCTGTACCACTTGCCATCACCTTTGTCTTTCCGATATTCACCTTCAGACCTTTTGTCTCCATACATTCCTTCCACGTGTTCATCTTTTCCTTCAGTCCATCCATACTTTCCGCAATCAACACCAGATCATCTGCATACAACAACTCCCACGGTAAACCCTCCTTTACGTTCTGAGCCAGCACCTCCATCACAGCTACAAATAGTAGTGGACTTAGAACCGACCCCTGATGCACTCCCACCTTCACCTCAAACTCACCGCTGTTCCCGTCCTTCGTCCTTACAGCTGTGCGCGCTCTTTTGTACATTGCCATCACTACTCTGATCAACCATTCCTCCACTCCTAACTTCCTCAATGCCCATGTCAATACTTTGCGTGGAACCCGATCGAATGCTTTCTCCAGATCAACAAACCCAAGAAAAAACTTCTTCCTCTTCTCCATGTACTTCTCCTGCAACTGCCTCACAATGAAAAGCGCGTCTGTCGTTCGTCTTCCTGGCATGAATCCAAACTGCCATTCGTCGATCTTCACTTTCTTCCTTATCCTCCTCTCCAACACCCTTTCCAATACCTTCATTCCATGCTCCAATAACTTTTTCGCTCGGTACGAGCCACACTCCAGAGGGTCACCTTTCCCCTTGTATAGAGGGACGAGGGTACTCAGTTCCCAATCCACTGGAATGCAGCCTTCTTTCACCACCAGATTACAGATCTCTGTCATTCTCTTCACACCCCAACTTCCTGCTGCCTTCAACATATCTCCCACAACCCCCGTCGGCCCTCCCGCTTTTCTACCCTTCATTGCTTTTATCGCTTCCTCAACTTCCTTCTCAGTTATCTTCTCTGCCGGTCATAAAACTGGGTTACTCTCTATGTTGCCATCCCATTCATTCTCTGTATTCAACAGCATTTCCATATATCTTTTCCATCTTCCTTTAATTCCATCTGGGTCGACAACGATTTGTCCCACTTCATCCTTCAAGCAACTCACCCCCATCACATCACACCTCTCTTTCGCTATCTGCTTTGCAATCCTGAATACTGCTTTCTGACCCTCTTCCGAATCCAAGCGTTCTCCGAACATTTTCCTACATGCCTCCTGCGCCTTTGCTACCTCTTTCTTTGCAGCCTTCCTGGCTGCCTTATAACATTCATGCTCTGCTGTTTCTGCTCCCGTACCCTTCGCCTTCTGCCACTCCTTGAACTTCTTCCTCTTCTCGTCAATCCTCTTTCCAACTTCATCATCCCACCACCATGTTTCCGAGTGCCTCGGTGGTCCTTTTGTCCATCCACATACCTCACCAACGGCTCCCAACAGACTAGCTTTCATTGACATCCAACCACTTTCAAGCTCAACCACATCATCCTCGACCCTCCTCAGCCTCTCTTTTAATGCCTCCCTAACTGTCACCTCTTTCAACCTCCACACCTTCATTCTCGGTTGGTACTTCACCCGCCGAGCTCTCCTCGCACCTTTCACCCTTACGTCGCAGACAACCAAGTGGTGCTGTGAAACAGCCTCCTCCCCCGGGATCACCTTTGTGTCCCGGAGGTGCCCCTATCTCGCCTACGCACCATCAGGTAGTCAACGGTTGTCGTCGACCCACCTGACGTGTATGTAACAAGCTTATTATCCTCTTTCTGGAACTGAGTATTACAAATCAACAAATCAGCTCCATCAGCAAACTCCAAAATCCTTTCACCTTCTCCATTTCTCACACCATATCCGTAACCCCCATGAACTCCATCAAAACCATCCATACTCCTTCCCACATGTCCATTTAGGTCTCCTCCTACCACAACAACTTCCTCATCTTTCACGTTTTCCATCAGCTTCTCTATCGCACACCAGAACTTGTCCTTCTCTTTCATCGCTTTGACCAACCTGCGGAGCATATCCCGAGATGACGTTCACCAAGAGCTTTCCAATCATCATTTTCACCATCATCAACCTATCACTCACTCTAGTCACACTCACCACACTGTCTACAAACCCCTCAGAAAACAGGACACCAACACCATTCACGCCCTCCAGGTACCCTTGCCACACAAACTTGTATTTCTGTCCATGCCTACCCTTCACCATTCTCACACCACTTCCCTTCCATCTCGTCTCTTGCACACAACATATGTCCACTCTTCTTCTGACCAATACTTCCACCACTTCTCCTGATCTCCCTGTCATTGTCCCTACATTCCATGTCCCAAACCTCAGAAACCGATCTCCACTTCGGGCTGTACCCTGCCCACATGTTGTTGTAATTGTCATGGTTCTCTTTTTGAGGCAATGTTTTCAGGGCCGGATGCCCTTCCTGACGCCAACCCTCTTAGTCGCCTCTTACGACACGCAGGGATACGGCATACCTATTCTTATCCAGGGTACACACTGGGAAACGTTTAAAACATGGAAATTCTGGGGGGTAAGGGGGGGGGCAGCGTCAGCATCACGGCTGCGGTTTAAACATATTTAAATAAATATTTAAACAAAACCATGAAAAACAATCTGGGAAAAGTCTCTAAGTGAGAACGTGGATTTGAGAAAGCAGGAGCAGAGGTGAAAGAAAAACGGGATATAGGGGGCGGGGCACAAGTCGAGATGAGGAGGCCGCACGAGATCATCTACTATGATCTACATTCATTGAAATCTACTGCGGTGATCTACTATGATCTACATCGACTGAAATCTGCTGAGGTGGTCTACAACAATCTACCAGAAACTTCCATTCCCACTCCACCCTCCAGGTCTTTAAAACAGCTGTTCACCACCATCTCTTATCTTCCCCCATCCAAAACCTTGATCTTTTCTACCCCTGCTAATTTCACCCCAATTCCACTTTTTTGAAATACCAACTTCTGTCCTGAAAGTCCTTGGTGTCCTTGTGTTTTATACTTCTCCCACCCCCCCCCCCCCCCCCTTCCCACGCCTCCTCCCCCCAAGCCCTCTCCCTCCCACACATCTCCCTGCTCTCAAATGTTGTGTTTGTGTGCTTCCCCTTCTCTCCCGCTCCCTCTTTATATATATTTTGTTTGTCTGGTTGATTTGTTTGTGAAGTAAATGTTAGCTCTTTCACGAGCCTCGATTCAGTATACAAAAAAAAAAAAAAAAATCCTTAGGGGAGCAGTGTTGTGTTGTGAAAGTGTTGTGAAAAGTGTTTTTTTTTTTTCCTCCCGGGCAAGTTGTACAATTTCTGGGAGTTTGATTCATTATTTAGCGATAACATCCAGTTTTCAAGTTATTCCATCCAATGGTTTCTTCTATCAAGGTTTTCATAGAGATTATTTTATCTTCTCTTCTTCTTCTATATAATAATACACAAAAAGTGCATGGTAATCTGTACAATAATATGCAAAATTAAGTGCACTGATAACCAAAATAATCCTGCTGCCTTTCACCCACCGTAACCCATCCAGATGGACCGCGGGCCCCGCTCGTTACAGAGCGCAACATCACGATTTTCGTGTCGCCTCTATGTTACATTTTCAAGGGCATGCTCTCTACAATCCTTCACAATCCAAATCGACAAGTCTCCATTGCAAGGCACAACAAAGACAGGACCATTCATCCAAAATATGCTCTTCAAGGCTGTCCTAAACAATATACCATAAGGCAAGTCAATGTAGGTAGCACTTCTCAATACAAATTCATGATATTTCATCACCACTATTCCTCTTTTTACAGTGCTTTCAGAAATATTCACACCCCTTGACTTTTTTTCCACATTTTGTTCTGTTACAGCCTGAATTTAAAATGGAGTAAATTGAGATTTTTTGTCACTGATATAAAAATACCCCGTAATGCCAAAGTGACTTTTTTTTTTGGGAAAATTTTACAAATTAATTAAAAATGAAATACAGAAATATCTACTTTACATAAGTATTCAACCCCCTGAGTCAATACTTCGTAGAAGTGCCTTTTGCAGTGATTACAGCTTCTAGTCTTCTTGGATATGTCTTTCAGCTTTTTCATCTGGATTTGAGGAGCTTTTCCCATTTTTCCTTGCAGATTTGTTCAAGCTCTGTCAAGTTGTATAGGGAGCGTCGGTGAACAGCAATCTTCAAATCTTTCCACAGATTCTCAATGGGGTTCAAGTTTGGGCTTTGACTGTGGCAATCAAAGACTGTCACGTTCTTGTTCCGAAGCCATTCCAGTGTTGCTTTGGCTGTATGATTGGGGTCATTGTCCTGTTGGCATGTACATCTTCAACCACAGTCTAAGGTCTTTTGCACTCTGTAGCAGGTTCTACTCAAAGATTTGCCTGGATTTGGCTCCATTCATTGTTCCGTCTATCCTTACAAGTCTCCCAGTCCCTGCCGCTGAAAAGCATCCCCATGGCATAATGCTACCACCACCATGCTTCATGGCAGGGATGTTGTCAGATGGGTGATGAGCTCTGCTCGATTTCCGCCAGACGTAGCGCTTTGCATTTAGGCCAAAGAGTTCAATTTTTGTCTCATCAGACTACAGAATCTTTTGCCTCGTGCTTTGAGTTTATCATGTGCCTTTTTCTCAGGAGTTGCTTCCGTCTGGCCACTCTCCCATAAAGCCTAGATTTGTGAAGTGCTGCAGAAACTGTTGTCCTTCTGGCAGGTTCTCCCATCTCAGCCAAGGAACTCTGTAGTTCTGTCAGAGTGGTCATTGGGTTCTTGTCACCTCCCTGACCAAGGTCCTTCTTGCCCGGTTGCTCAGTTTGGTCGGACGTCCAGCTCTAGGAAGAGTCTGGGCACTTCGATATTATTTCCATTTCCTAATGATGAAGCTCACTGTGCTCTTGGGAACTTTCAACACTCTAGAAATTGTTTTATACCCTTCACCAGATCTAGGCCTCCTCACAATTCTATCTCGGAGTTCTCCGGCCAGTTCCTTGGACTTCATGGTAGAGTTTCTGTTCTGACATGCACTGTCAACTGTGGGACCTTATATAGAGAGGTGTGTTTCTTTCTAAATCACGTCCAATCAATTGAATTAGCCACAGGTGGACTCCAATCAAGTTGTAGACTTCTCAAGGACGACCAAAGGAAATTGAATGCAGCTGAGCTCAATTTGGAGTGTCATAGCAAATGGGTTGAATACTTATCAATTCAAGAATGAAAGAAAGATGGAATGAAAAAAAAAATGAAAAAGAAAAAAAAATGGAATGAAAGTGGTAGAGAGAGTCATGGATAAATTGACAAGACAGTGTTAATAAACATGAAATGCAAATTGGCAATTTTCATAATTAGGCAAATACATGAAGAATATCTGGGGAAGAAGAGACAACTGGACTTTAAATTTGTGGATTTGGAGAAGGTGTTCGACAGGGTGACTCAGTCAGTGGTGCAATGGTCAATGAGACAGTTACGTGAAGAGGATTGGTTAGTCAGGGTAGTCCGAAATGGTGATGTACGATGGATCAAAAACTTCTGTGAGGTGTAAATGGAGTGCAGAGTGAGGACTTTGAAGTGAAAGTGGGGGTTCACTAGGGGTCAGTGTTAAGCCCAGTAATGTTAATCATGGTTCTTGAGGCCACATCACAGGAAGTCAGAGGAGACTTCCTTTGGGAGCTCCTGTATGCTAACGACTTGGTGCTGATAGCCGATAGTGTGGAAGAGGTAATGGGTAAATATACGATATGGAAGGAGGGTATGGAGGCCAGAGGATTGAAAGTGAATACAACACAAACAAAAGCACCGATTAGTGGGGTAGGAGAAGGAACTGTGGGAAAAAAGGTGAGATGGCCCTGTGCTGTGTGTAAAGAAAGGTGTAGGTAGCAACTCAATATTGTGTAAATACTGTAACTGGTGCGTGCAAGGTGCAGTGGCATCAGGGGTAGATTGCAGGTGGTTCCTGACTTTTATTGTGCAGTCTGCACAGGTAAACAAAGTGGCACCAGTCAGAGTGGAAAGATTAGTTGTTGGGGACATATCCCTGGAATGTGTAGATAAATGTTGTTACCTTGGTGATATGATTGGTGCAGGTGGTGGTGCAGAGGCAGCAGCGATTGCAAGAATTAGAAGAGGAAGTTTCGGGAGTTGTTACCCCTATTGACATCAAGGGGAATCTCTCTCCAACTAAAGTGAAAACTTTATGCAGCTTACGCTTGAAGTGGGATGCTGTACGTCAGTGAAACCTGGGCGATCAAAAGGGAGGAGGAACTGAGGTGTGAACGAAATCAAATGAGAATGATGAGATGGATGTGTCATGTGACAATGAGGGACAGGAAACCAAATGTGGAATTAAGAGATAGGTCAGGGTTAGAGAGGATGAGTGAGGTTATGCGTAGAGGGAGGTTGAGGTGGTTTATGACACGTGGAGGGATGGGGGACAACAGCTGTGTAAAGAGGTGTATAAATATGAATGTGAATGGAAGGAGAGCGAGAGGCCGTCCGAGGAAAACATGGAATGAGCTACTGAGAGATTATGTCAGTTAAAGGAAGAACAAGAGGGCGGATTTCACATCCCGGAAAGCAGCCATTAGGTGCATCACGACTAACACATGCAAGCATGGAAACGGCCGTAAAACGACGACCATAATGAGGATGATCACTTATCGACTCAGGACATTTCAGCTTTTTACTTTTAATTAATTTGTAAAAATTTATAGGAAAACAAAAATCCACTTTCACAATACTTTCAGAAGACCGTGTGTATCAAAAACCCAAAATCATGCATGTAGGAATCTCGTATGGTTAAAAAATAATAATAATAATAATAACATCTATTCATGAGTTGTATTGTCTGTATCATAATTTCAGAATTAAATTTCTTTAAATTATTTTATCGTGAATATCTCTCAAATTTCAAATTACCTTCGTCAAAGCATCCAGGCCCGTTGATTTTTAGCTCAACTGGACTTTAATCAGGTGAGCTTATGTGATCGAGCAGTGTCCGTAGGTAAGTCAGTATGTCAGTGAGTCAGTCAGTGATTCAGTCAGTCAGTGAATCAGTCAGTCAGTCAGTGAGTCAGTCAGTCAGTCAGTGAGTGAGTGAGTGAGTGAGTGAGTCAGTGAGTGAGTGAGTGAGTGAGTCAGTCAGTCAGAGTCAGTGAGTCAGTGAGTCAGTCAGTCAGTGAGTGAGTGAGTCAGTCAGTCAGTGAATCAGTCAGTCAGTCAGTGAGTGAGTGAGTGAGTGAGTGAGTGAGTCAGTCATTCAGTCAGTCAGTCATTCAGTCAGTGATTCAGTCAGTCAGTCAGTGATTCAGTCAGTGAGTCAGTCAGTCAGTGAGTGAGTCAGTCAGTCAGTGAGTGAGTCAGTCAGCGAGTGAGTCAGTCAGTGAGTGAGTCAGTCAGTGAGTGAGTCAGTCAGTGATTCAGTCAGTGATTCAGTCAGTCAGTGAGTCAGTGAGTCAGTCAGTGAGTCAGTCAGTGAGTCAGTCAGTCAATCAGTGATTCAGTCAGTGAGTCAGTCAGTCAGTGAATCAGTCAGTCAGTCAGTCAGTGAGTGAGTGTCAGTCAGTCAGTCAATCAATCAGTGATTCAGTCAGTGATTCAGTGAGTCAGTGATTCAGTCAGTCAGTGAGTCAGTCAGTGAGTCGGTCATTGATTCAGTCAGTCAGTGAGTCAGTCAGTGAGTCAGTGAGTCAGTCAATCAATCAGTGATTCAGTCAGTGATTCAGTGAGTCAGTCAATCAATCAGTGATTCAGTCAGTGATTCAGTGAGTCAGTGATTCAGTCAGTCAGTGAGTCAGTCAGTGAGTCGGTCATTGATTCAGTCAGTCAGTCTGTAAACACTTTAGTCATTATCGCTTGAACCAAACACACGGTTTTCATGAAACTTGGCCACAAACTCCATATCTGATGCCTAGCGAAGGTGTATTGACCGCATCAAAATCTGCGCACTAAAGAGGTATACAGGGTCGGAGGTGCAGGGGAGGGTGCAGAGGGGGTTTTGACCCCCCCCAAAATAGGTATTTGCTTTCTTCTCCGAAAATACACACACGGTGTTGATGAAACTTGGCCACAAGCCTGGATGGGTCTGAGGGTAGACGAGTCGCAGCTGGAACCCAAATCCTATCCAGGTTCCTCCTGCCGACTCAATCTTTACCTGTCCAGGTTCTGCCTGATGACTCAATCTTTACCTATCCAGGTTCTGCCTGATGACTCAATCTTTACCTATCCAGGTTCTGCCTGATGACTCAATCTTTATCTATCCAGGTTCTGCCTGATGACTCAATCTTTACCTGTCCAGGTTCTGCCTGATGACTCAATCTTTACCTATCCAGGTTCTGCCTGATGACTCAATCTTTACTCATTGCCACCTTGGTTCCTTCTGATTATAAGATTATTATAAATATTAAATCGATCGATTGATTGAAATGCAACCTTGCCTCACAAATTGTTCAATTGTGAACCATTTAAAATAAATAAAGAAATGTTTTCTTGGGAGATCTCCAAAAGAATTCCAAACCTTCTTCACACTCGAGTCCTTCCATAAGTTTTCATTACCTTCGCAAAAGCGGAAGGTTATGTTTTGATCGCTGTGTATTTATTTGTATGTCTGTGTGTGTGTGTGTATGTTATTCGCATAACTCAAAAAGTATTCAACCGAATTGCATGAAATTTGGTGGGATGATTGGTTATTATACGGGACACATTTGATTAGATTTTGGGAGCAATCGGGTCAAAGGTCAAGGTCAAGGTCACGAAAAGGCCTTGCAAAATGTGCGTTTTTTGTCATAACTCGGTCAATTCTTATCCGATTTGCATGAAATCAGCACCAAACTGTTCACTGTTCTGTTCCCTACACTCCCATGCCAAGTACAGAACAGTAGCTGCGGCGAAGGTATGCGCTCTACCGAGTGCCCGTTCTAGTTTAATAAGGAACTTTACTCCTTAATGCCAACATTTGTCCTCCATACAGTCCTGAAATCAATCAATCCTCCAGTATGTCCATGAACCGCCATTTTGAGCACGTTTGTCCACAACTTCTCCAAGGTGTTTACAAAGACACAAAGCTCGATGTCTCCATATTGTATTTACAAGTCTCCATGTTTGTCTTGCTCGGTCAAACCAGTCTGCTCAGTAATACGAATATTTCAGGCACCCGAATTATGAGTGCCACTGTTCAATGATCACCACACCTTGCCACATCACCTTCCCCAGGTAAAGGTACAGTCAGTATCTCACCGAGTGATAATTTCCAGTGCTCACGTCACGTAATCCCAAACTTCGATTCCTGCCCTGATGTTCAACAATGGTCTTTTTCCACACAGGGTTAGGTACCTTGCGTGACCTTCTCTTGGTCCGCATGTGACGATCTTGTCCATCTAAATACCAATTGTCTTCAACGCTGCTCCCACAAAGCCCCTTCAGCCCAGATTCACATTCATTACTCGTAAATAAACCGGAACGGATGGCCCAAGGCAATGCCACTCCTTACCTGACCTCACCTGAACCGAAATTCCTGAGACGCGGAAATATCAAAGTACAAACGCATGTTCAGGGAACATTCACATAGACAGAGCAGATAATCCGTCAGGGGGAACACTCACATAAACAGAGCAGATAATCCGTCAGGGGGAACACTCACATAAACAGAGCAGATAATCCGTCAGGGGGAACACTCACATAGACAGAGCAGATAATCCGTGAGGGGGAACACTCACATAGACCGAGCAGGTAATCCGTCAGGGGGAACACTCACATAAACAGAGCAGATAATCCGTCAGGGGGAACACTCACATAGACAGAGCAGATAATCCGTGAGGGGGAACACTCACATAAACAGAGCAGATAATCCGTCAGGGGGAACACTCACATAAACAGAGCAGATAATCCGTGAGGGGGAACACTCACATAAACAGAGCAGATAATCCGTGAGGGGGAACACTCACATAAACAGAGCAGATAATCCGTCAGGGGGAACACTCACATAAACAGAGCAGATAATCCGTCAGGGGGAACACTCACATAAACAGAGCAGATAATCCGTCAGGGGGAACACTCACATAGACAGAGCAGATAATCCGTGAGGGGGAACACTCACATCGACAGAGCAGGTAATCCGTGAGGTAAAACACTCACATAGACAGAGCAGCTAATCCGTGAGGGGGAACACTCACATAAACAGAGCAGATAATCCGTGAGGGGGAACACTCACATAGACAGAGCAGATAATCCGTGAGGGGGAACACTCACATAAACAGAGCAGATAATCTGTGAGGGGGAACACTCACATAAACAGAGCAGATAATCCGTCAGGGGGAACACTCACATAAACAGAGCAGATAATCCGTGAGGGGGAACACTCACATAGACAGAGCAGATAATCCGTCAGGGGGAACACTCACATAAACAGAGCAGATAATCCGTCAGGGGGAACACTCACATAGACAGAGCAGATAATCCGTGAGGGGGAACACTCACATAGACAGAGCAGCTAATCCGTGAGGGGAACACTCAAAAAGACAGAGCAGATAATCCGTGAGGGGGAACACTCACATACACAGAGCAGCTTATCCATGAGGAGAAACTCACATAGACCGAGCAGGTAATCCGTGAGGGGGAACACTCACATAAACAGAGCAGATAATCCGTCAGGGGGAACACTCACATAAACAGAGCAGATAATCCGTGAGGGGGAACACTCACATAGACAGAGCAGATAATCCGTCAGGGGGAACACTTACATCGACAGAGCAGGTAATCCGTGAGGGGGAACACTCACATAAACAGAGCAGATAATCCGTCAGGGGGAACACTCACATAAACAGAGCAGATAATCCGTCAGGGGGAACACTCACATAGACAGAGCAGATAATCCGTGAGGGGGAACACTCACATCGACAGAGCAGGTAATCCGTGAGGTAAAACACTCACATAGACAGAGCAGCTAATCCGTGAGGGGAACACTCAAAAAGACAGAGCAGATAATCCGTGAGGGGGAACACTCACATACACAGAGCAGGTAATCCGTGAGGGGGAACACTTACATCGACAGTGCAGGTAATCCGTGAGGGGGAACACTCACATCGACAGAGCAGATAATCCGTCAGGGGGAACACTCACATACACAGAGCAGCTTTTCCGTGAGGTGAAACACTCACATAGACCGAGCAGCTTATCCGTGAGGGGGAACACTCACATAGACAGAGCAGATAATCCATGAGGGGGAACACTCACATACACAGAGCAGCTTATCCGGGAGGAGAAACACACATCAACAGAGCAGCTAATCCGTGAGGGGGAACACTCACATAGACCGAGCAGATAATCCGTGAGGTGAAACACTCACATAGACCGAGCAGATAATCCGTGAGGTGAAACACTCACATAGACCGAGCAGCTTATCACTATCAGTGAGGGGAACACTCACATAGACCGAGCAGCTAATCCTTGAGGGGAACACTCACATAGACAAGAGTAGCTAATCTGTGAGCAGTTTCGCGCCAATTACTCACGGATTATGAGTGAATGATATCGAAAAAAACCAGGTCCATAAGCCACAGACTCAACCATGTGTCGATGGAAACGCCGACTTCCTGGAAATGTGTTTGGGATGAACGAAATATGACGTTGTTTGCATTAATTATTGCCTTTCTACAAAAATGAAGATCCCACTGAATTATATATTTCCGTGAAAAGGAAGTTGTACTCGTTGGTGTTATCTTCATTTTCGAGTGTGGAGATTAACAAGTTTCACCTCCAAGAAAAATGTTAGTGTTGAAGATGTTTTTGGCGGTGTTTGCGGTGTTGGTATTTTTGGCGGTGTTGGGGGTTATTGTTGGTGTTTTTATCGGTGTTGCTGTTTTTTGCGGTGTTGGTGTTGTTGTTGGTGGTGGTGTTGTATCTGTTGGTGTTTTTAGCGGTATTGTTGTTTTTTGCGGTGTTGGCGGTGTTGGTGTTGTTGGTGGTGTTGGTGTTTTTAGCGGCGTTGTTTTGTTTTGTGGTGTTGTTGTTGTTGGTGGCGTGTTGTTGGTGGTGTGTTGTTGGTGGTGTGTTGTTGGTGGTGTGTTGTTGGTGGTGTTTTTTGCGGTGTTCGTGTTGTTGGTGGTGTTCGTGTTGTTGGCGGTGTTGTTATTGTTGGTGTTTTAAGCGGTGTTGTTGTTTTTGTGGTGTTTATGTTGGTGGTGTGTTGTTGGTGGTGTTTTTGGCGGTGTTTTTGGCGGTGTTCGTGTTGTTGGTGGTGTTGTTATTGTTGGTGTTTTAAGCGGTGTTGTTTTTTTTGTGGTGTTTATGTTGGTGTTGTTGGTGGTGTTTCTAACGGTGTTGGTGGTTTATTTTTGTAATAATAACTAGCCAAAGTTAATGGCGTAAAAAAAAAGTACTTCATGCCTTGATTGGTTGGAATTTGACATTTTTCTGTTAGCTCAGTCGTTTTCCTGTCGTCGACTTTATTGAGCTTTGCCGATAATAATGAGCGCGGCGGAGCGGAAGGTTTTGCAAACAACGGAAGTTGTATAGTGATAATACTATATCAGCAAGGCTGGTTTCCACTCATTTATGCAGTTGAACGTTTTAAATAAGAATTTCGAATTGGAATCGAAAACGTTGTGTCATCATGTGATGGCCAAACGTGGTTTATACAGATAACAATCTAGGTATATAGACACGTATAACAAAGGAGGCACAAGCCACAAATCGTAATCACTCCCCTCCCTCTATTTATAATTATATAAGGGATCGGTTCTCTTTTTGCAACTTTTACATGGGGACTGAAAATACGTTTCTCGGCTTCAACTGGACGAAATCGGCTGCAAAATTTCATAAGTGAATACTTTGTACATCGATGTTAAATCTAAATATGTTCCAAACTTCAGCAACGTTCATTTCTGCAGTATTGAGTGTTATTAAAAACTAGAGCAATGCGACTGCGTCGGCAATATGCTGTTGTGTTGAAGAAGGGACACGACCGCATAGATGAGTTTAGAATGGACTAGTTTAATCAAGCACACAACGTCGGTCAACTCCAGCCCAACATGGCGGGTGCCATAAAACATCATCGTCGTAAAGCAAACATTAATTCACAGCACTGACGTAACATGCCAGTGTGCAGACATTGAAGTGTGGTGCTGCGCACACAACTTGCTTGCCAAAGAGGTAGGCCACAACGCGTTTGATAAAACCAAGAATCTTTATTATGAAAGCTCGAACTGCAGCACTGAGCGTGAGCGGGCCCGAGCTTAGAGGCTAGAGCCCGCATATATGTGGATGTGGATTATGTGCCGAGGCCACGGCCACGCCTCGTCCCCGGGCGTGGCCGGTCGGTCGATAGGCGGGGCATGCATACCAGTTCCCGCCTGGACGTTCGCGCCACCTGCTGGTGCGCTGAATTCGTGTACCTTGCTTGTGTCCGCCACACGCGCCCCCCCAGAATTCCCGCGCACCTGAAGGGTGAGTTTGCGGGGAAGCCGGATGACCCGGCCGAAACGCCCCCTGGTGATGGGTGCCGGTCTGGGGGGTGGCGGGACGGCAGGGCTGGGGGGCGCCGGGGGTCCCACCGCCGGGGGGCGGCCTCGACGCGGAGGCAGAGCTGCTGGCGGGGGTGCCGGGGGTCCGACCGCCGGGGGGCGGCCTCGACGCGGAGGCAGAGCCGCTGGCGGGGGGTGGTCCGGATCGAGGTGGGCCGGCTTGAGGCGGTCCACGGAAATGCGATCCTGGGCACCGCCGATGTCGACCGTGAAAAACTTGTCCCCGGCCTCCAACACGTGGAAGGGCCCGTCGAACGGGGGCCGCAGCGGTGCCCGGTGGGCGTCGTGCCGGATGAACACGTACTTTGCCGTGTGAAGCTCCGGGGCGACGTGGGAAGGCGGGCAACCGTGGTGTGCCGTTGGCACCGGGGCGAACCTCTGGGCGGTCTCCTGAAGGGCGGAGCGCTGTTGTGCCGCGGACCAAGGAGCCGTGGAGTCGGGGATAAATTCACCCGGTACCCGCAGTGGTTGCCCGAAGACCAGCTCCGCCGAGGACGCGCGCAGGTCGTCCTTGGGCGCCGTCCTGAGGCCCAGCAGGACCCAGGGGAGTCTGTCGACCCAGCCGCCGTCGCAGAGGCTGGCCCGGAGTGCGGCCTTCATGGAGCGATGAAAGCGCTCGCACAGGCCATTGGTCTGGGGGTGGTAGGCCGTGGTGTGGTGTAGCTTCACCCCGAGTCCTTGCGCCACCGCGGCCCAGAGCTCCGAGGTGAACTGGGGACCGCGGTCGGACGAGATGTCCGAGGGGGCACCGAACCGGGCAACCCAAGTGGCGATAAAGGCTTGCGCCACCTCAGCCGCAGACGTCGCCGCCAATGGGACGGCCTCCGGCCACCGTGTGGTGCGGTCGACCATGGTGAGGAGGTGGGTGAACCCTCGTGAGGGGGGCAGAGGTCCCACCAAGTCGACATGCACGTGGTCGAACCGCCGCTCGGGCACCGTAAACGGGGCCAACGGTGCCTGGGTGTGGCGGTGGACCTTTGCGCGCTGGCACGCGAGGCACGTCCTGGCCCAGTCGCGGCCGTCCTTCCGGAGGCCATGCCAGACGAACTTTGCCCCGACGAGTTTCTGGGATGCCCTCGTGCCAGGGTGGGACAGGCCGTGTATGGCGTCGAACACCGGGTGCTGCCAGCCAGCGGGCACGATGGGGCAAGGCCGGCCGAGGGAGACGTCGCATAGGAGGGCCGTGCCTGCGGCGTCGAACGGCACCTCGGTGACGCGGAGGCCCGTGACGGCGGTCCGGAAGGCCTGGACGCCGGGGTCGGCGGTCTGGGCCTCCGCCATCCGGGCATAGTCGACCCCGAGGTGGACCGCGTGCACTTCGGACCGGCAAAGGCAATCCGCCACCGGGTTGTCCTTACCCGCCACGTGACGGATGTCCGTCGTGTACTCGGACACGGCAGAGAGGTGGCGCTGCTGCCGTGCCGACCATGGCTCGGCGACCTTGGCCATCGCGAACACAAGGGGCTTGTGGTCAATGAAGGCCGTGAACGGGCGGCCCTCCAGCAGATGGCGGAAGTGTCGGACCGCCAGGTGGAGTCCGAGCAACTCACGGTCGAAGGTGCTGTACCGGCGTTCGTGCGGGCGAAGCTGCCGGCTGAAAAACGCCAGCGGTTGCCAAGCACCATGCACCCATTGCTCGTGCACTGCGCCCACCGCGTAATCCGACGCGTCGGTGGTGAGGGCGATCGGTGCGTCGGGCGCCGGGTGCGCCAGCATGGTGGTGTCAGCCAGAGCCAGCTTTGCGCCTGCGAACGCCGTGGCCATCGGCTCCGACCATGCGATGTCACCTTTGCCTGGCTTGCCCCGGAGGGCCTCGTGCAAGGGGCGGAGGAGCTGGGCGACGTGAGGCACGAAGCGGTGGTAAAAGTTTACCATACCCAGGAACTCCTGGAGCCCCTTGATCGTGCGGGGCCGCGGGAAATCCCTGACCGCCTCCACCTTGGCCGGTAACGGGACGGCCCCATGCTCGGTGATGCGGTGCCCCAAGTAGTCGATGGTGGAAACACCGAAACGGCACTTGGCAGGGTTGATGATTAGGCCATGCTGGCCCAGGCGTTCGAAAAGCGTGCGGAGGTGGAGCAGGTGCTCCTCCCGGGATGCGCTCGCGACTAGGATGTCGTCCAGGTAGACGAACAGGAAAGGTAAGTCGCGCAAGACGCTATCCATAAGCCACTGGAACGCCTGAGCCGCATTCTTCAACCCGAAGGGCATCCTTAGAAATTTGAAGAGGCCGAAAGGGGTGATGACGGCCGTCTTTGGGACGTCGTCCGGTTGGACGGGGACCTGATGGTAGCCCCGGATGAGGTCCACTTTCGAAAACACGGTCGTGTTGGCCAACCGGGCGGAAAGATCCTGAATGTGTGGGACCGGGTAGCGGTCAGGGGTGGTGGCATCGTTGAGCCGGCGGTAGTCCCCGCACGGCCGCCATTCCCCGCCGGGCTTCGGCACGATGTGCAGCGGGGAAGCCCACGCGCTGTTGGAGCGCTGCACGATCCCCAGCTGCTCCAGCGTGGCGAACTCCGCTTTCACCACCGCGAGCTTCGTGGGCTCGAGCCGGCGTGCCCGGGCATAGACCGGCGGCCCGACCGTGGGTATGTGATGCTCCACCCCATGCTTAACGGCCACCGCTGAAAAGGTGGGCCGCGTGAGGGCCGGGAAACTGGCGAGGAGGCGGGTAAAGTCATCCGCTGCCGGAAGCGTACAAACCAAACTCGCCGGGACGGAACCGTCCAGCAAGCCACTTGGCAAGCCGCTCAGTGAGCCACTCAGTGAGCCGCTCAATGAGCTGCTCAGCGAACAAGCGAGCGAGCTAAAGGTTTCAGCCTGGGCGAGCCGTCTGCGCTTTACGTCGACCAACAATCCGTGCGCACATAGGAAGTCCACACCGAGCAATGCCATGGGCACGCTAGCGGTCACGGACTACCATTGAAAGCGCTGCCCTCCGAACTGCAGGGAGAGGCAGCGCTTCCCGAACGTGCGGATGGGTGTACCGTTGGCGGCAAGCAAAGCGGGGCCCCGGCTCGCGGTTCGCTTGTCGGACGTGTAGGCTGGGATGACGCTTACCTGCGCTCCTGTATCGCAGAGGAAACGGCGTCCGGACAAGGTGTCCATGATAAAGAGGAGGCTGCCGGAATGGCCGACGCTCAGGGCCGCTACCGAGCGCCGGCTTGGTTGTTTCCCGACCTGCCAAACAAGCACGGCGGGCAACACTTCTTAGCCTTGTGGCCGAACCTGGCATGGAAATAGCACCAGGCTTGCGGCGGCGGGGGCGGCGGCGGTTTTCTCGGCGGCGGTGGTGGTGGTTGGGGCACGGCAGCGGCCACGAGGGACGCTGTAGCATCTGCCTCGGGAACCACGACGGCGGCACTGTAACTCGCCCGCGTGTCGCAAGCCGCGAAGAACTTGTCGGCCTCTACGGCCAGGGCGCGGGGTTCCCTTTTGTTGGAACCGGCCAGCGCGAGGCGTACCTGTAGAGGTAGCTGGCATAGGAAAAGCGCCCAAAATAAAAAATCCGAGGCTTGGTCACCCAACAGCGACAGCATATAATCCATCCGCACGGATGGTCGTGTGTAGCCAAGTTCGGGAAGGTCCAGGAGGCGGTCGGCCCGTTCGATCTCAGTGAGGCCGAACGTGGTGATGAGGAGACGTTTGATCGCCCCGTACTTGTGGTCGGCCGGCGGGTGCCGCCGGATGGACACGACTCGGGCGGCAATGCCGGGCCCGAGGGAGGCGACCACGTGGTAGTAACGGGTCTCGTCCGCCGTTATGCCTCGAAGCTGGAATTGCGCTTCGGCCTGCACGAACCACACATCGGCCTGTGCTTCCCAAAACTCTGGGAGTTTTACCGTGACGGCGTTGTTGACCATGGCACGTTCAGTGGTCAGCAACAGCTGAACCAATCGGGGTCACCAGTGAAGTGTGGTGCTGCGCACACAACTTGCTTGCCAAAGAGGTAGGCCACAACGCGTTTGATAAAACCAAGAGTCTTTATTATGAAAGCTCGAACTGCAGCACTGAGCGGGCCCGAGCTTAGAGCCCGCATATATGTGCCGAGGCCACGCCTCGTCCCCGGGCGTGGCCGGTCGGTCGATAGGCGGGGCATGCATTCCAGTTCCCCGCCTGGACGTTTGCGCCACCTGCTGGTGCGCTGAATTTGTGTACCTTGCTTGTGTCCGCCACAACATATTATATTGTTATGAATTTGGTAATGCAACATCTAGAGCTAGGTAGATCTGAATAGGTAGGTATTCGGCTGTCGTGACAGGGACTCTACATGTAATAAGTTCTTGATGTTTAGGCGTTTGTCGGGGTAAGATGTATGATTGTGGATCTACCTGGAGGTCCGAGTGTTAAATAGTGAGGGATTAAAGGTAACGCCCCTGTGAGTATCACCTAGTAATCAAACCTTTGTCCTTTATGGCACTGCAAACCACATAAACATTAGTTAGGTCCTTAGCGCAACATTAAATAATCCCCTTTCCCTGACAAGGACTTCGTATTAAATTGACAGGAAACCAGGTCAAAAACACCGCCACGATTGGCCGCCACCGTGTACACCTCCAAAGGCCTACAAACCTGGCCGGCACGTGTTATGCCAGGACCGCAGGGTCGCGTAACGGGGGAGATGTCAGGAGTCGCGGGAGGCTTTGATTGGCTGAGGAGTGCGCAATGTGACGTCATCGGCCACCAATATAGGCGACGGTCGGACGCCATTTCAAGAGTTGAGTTGAGTTCGTGGCAGGCACTGGGAGACGCAGGCAGGCACCAGAGAGTTGAGCGGTGGTGGAGAGTTGGAGAGGACACGCCATTCCAGTCGCAGTTCGAGTGCAGTTCGGGTTGTAGGGAGTCGCAGGAGACACACGAGAGCACACCCAGTTGGCACTGAGCAGTTCGTTGGCACTTGGCTGCCAGCACTCCCGCGTCGTCGAGTCGAGTGGAGTTGAAAGGAGTCCTTCCTGTCCCTGGTCAAGTGGAGCCGCTGGCCTGCGTCGGACGCGTGGTGCTTGGAGCGAGGGGCCTCGTGGTGTGCGATCGGGCCGGAAGGAGCGGTGCTGGACACCAACAATACAAGACGACAAAGACAGATAAGCCCGATCTCCGCGTATATTTTGAACGACGGGACGTGTTATTTTCGTGATTAATCTCCCTCGTTTGTGTTTGCTGTCAGTCGTGTGGGGACGTCCCGATTTAGGTTTATTAGAGTTATTAGATTTACCGGCGGGCTTTTTCACTGGCTTTACTTTTCCTAATAAACCCTTATATTACTTTTTGTACATAATATCTGAACGCAGTTTTCCTGGGTGTTTGATTTTAATAGATAAGGTTGCGGAGCCTTCGCTGCGCCCCGCCATTCCGCGCGTTGGTGTTGAACTTGAGTCCGCCATTGAGTGTTCGCCTCGGGAGTTAAAGTCTCGCAAATCGGTCATCCGTAACTGTGGTGTTAATCACGGTTACGCGACAAGTGGTGTCAGGAGTGGGATTTGAACCCGTCGGACAAATTTTTTTTGTCCGCGGCGAGACATCGACACGGTCGGACAAATTTTTTTGTCCGCGGGGCGACATCGACACGGTCGGGCGTACATTGCGCCCGACGTTCGAACGCAAAATTTGTATAGGCGAGGCGGAGAAATTTAATAATCAATTGGGCATACGGAGCGCGATATCGCGTCTTCGTCAAATTTAAATTGTGTTTTTGGTATTAAAATAAATACGCGCGCGGGAAACAACCTTCCGAAAGGCGGATGTCGGAGGTCGACGAAATGGAGGTGCGCAGCGAGGCCTCCGTCAGCGTCGGGAGTGAGCCGGAAATGGGGGATATGGAGGATAGTGTTGGAACTTTCCCCGCCGCTGGGACGGCCCCGATAGATCTCCAGACCATAGTAAATTTAATAAATGCTCAGAGGGCCGAGGATGAGCGAATCTTTGCAGTAATTCGGGGAGACATGAAGGCCCACTATGAACGACTGAATGAGCGATTGGGAAAATATATGGGAGACATGACACCACAGGGTGAGCGAAACCTGACAGAAATTCGGGGAATAAATGATAAAATTGAATCTGAAGAGGGGGAAGCTAGATTGGGAACAGGAGAGAGTACGGCCCATGCAGATGTGCATGTTGCTCACGAGCAGGGAATTGCACCGGGAATGGCAAAATTGGGAATTGCACAGGGAATGGCAATTGAAGTAAATGGGGAGACCGCAGGTCCACAGGTGGATGGGGAATGTCCACAGGTGGATGGGGAATGTCCACAGGTGGATGGGGAATGTGTACAGGTAGAGGGGGAATGCCTGCAGGTAAACGTGGAGTGTCCACAGGTGAGCGGGGAAGGAAATTTGGAATGTGAGAGTTGTAATGGGGAATGTTTCCCACATTCTGGCCTGGTTGTTTATCGGGACCGTGTGGATGTCACAACACCCCAACCGGGGGATGAATTTGGAATTGTGCAGCACCAGGGCGGTGGTGCGGAGCAAGAGGGGGTAGAGTTTTTGGGGGTCCGTGCAATGGAGCCGGACCGGGTATTTATTGGGGATATTGATCAAAGCCTGGCGGGGCCAGGAATGATTTCTAATGATGAGGATGAGTTGATCCAGCGGCTGGAGACCTGTGACAGTCCCATGGAGGTAGAGCTTGTTCAGGCCCAAAGGAGTCTGGGGGAAGAGGTGAGTTGGTTCGAGGAGGTGGTTGGAATGACCGAGGGGACGCTCACTGTACACTGCTATTTGGAAACAGAGGCTCCAAAATTGGACAACCAGTTGGGGGAGTGTGTTGGCTCCGGGCTGGATTTGGATCTTGGAGGATCGGGAGATAGAGCTTCTGGAGATTTGGTCCCTGTAGGGAATTTGGATCAACTGCAGGGAGGGGCAGAACAACCGGTGGTAGAGGTTGTTCCCTGCAGCTGCGGGTTGGCAATGGGAATGAAAATTTGTAAAATAAAATGTAAAATAAAATTACAATGGGAACTTGATTTGGAGCAGCCATGGTTGGGATTGGTCCCCGGGCTGCGGGATTTGGACATGGAGAGGTCATGGGTGATGGCCTCGGGCAAAAGTTGCCCCTTTCAAAATTTGGGTATGCCGGCCAGCTGGGGGGCTGTGATGGCGAGATTTGGACGTGGGGTCCAGCCTTGGGTGTCGAGGTACGACCTGGGTCCCACGGGGGGTCTGGTGGAGTGTGGCGTCCCTTGTCCGTCGGGGCGCCGTCCGAGCTGGTGGCTCGGGCCGGCAGGGTCACCGGACCCTGGTGGGGGTTAAGACCTCCAGAGGGGTCCGAGGTGGTTTCTCAAGCCTGGGATGGCAAATATTGAGGACCACTAGGGGGAGGTGTTGTGGGTCGCGCTTTGGTGGTGGCACTGCGGACGGCCAACTTGGGACTGATGTGGTGACCACCCGGGCATGCGGCCTGGCACTCTCCTCCAGGGACTCTGGGACAACCAGCATGTGGTGACCTGGCATGGTGGTTGGTCTATGGACGCGGGTCAAACCGAATGGACAGGGATGGAGATAGCCTGCCGGACAACCATTGGGGCATCTGTGGAACGTGATGGTGTGAGCGACCTTCCACAGATGCTCCGTTGTGATTTATGGACTCTCGGGTTGGGAAGAGAGCCATGGGGATGTGAATCGGGAGATGTGTAACGACGAGCCGAGCATATGGGCCATGCTCGGCTGGCATGTGTATGGCAAAGCATCCTTCTTTGGTGAGGTGAGTGAAATGTGACAAATGGTTGGCATGGGTAATCTGTGGGTTAGATGCAAATTTAAGGGTGGATTTTGAAATGCCATGGTGGACACTGTACAGTGACGCCATTATTGATCCAGGTGTGTAGACCAAAGTGTTGGAGGCTGTGATGAAATTAATAGGGTAGCAAGACACAGCTTTCAACTGGTTGCGGGGGCAACTGTGCTGATATTTGGGACGCGGGATGATGGGGATGTAGTTGTGTAGCCTGAGGGTCAACGTGGTGCTGTGCGTGTCCGAGGTGTGTGGACCATGTCTTCTGGGTGGGTCTCCTGGTGGAGCATGGCTGTTGACTGGACCTTGGTGTGGTCAAGTGTGGGTGAGCACTGGGGGGCTGCAGTTCTGTAGTCGGACTGGGGGATGATGGGGAGGTGCAGGGGACGTGGCTGTAGGGATGCCACGCACTGCGACCGTGCCCCCCAGGGCCAAGGTTGTGTGTGCGGTAGTGTGTGTTTTGGCAGCAAGTGCTCACCACATTGGCCAGCTGGGGCTGCTGCAGCTGTGTTCCTCGCAGGGGGGCCGAAGGATGGATGGTGGGTCGCACCCTTATGGACACTCATGGGCCATGTTGGCGTTTTGACTGCTCACCTTGTCCCGGTGACCCTTGCACGGTAGAGGTGCAGAGCTGTCGTGGCCACAGGTAGTTGTGTAGTGATGATCACCGTTGGATGCGGATCCACATACCTGCCAGTGTAGTGGGGACAAAAGAGAAATTTGGAAGGATTTGGTAGGCCCAATGTGAAATTTTGGGAATTGTATGGGTGGATGACACTCTTGAACCTGACCAACCTGCAACTACCTGCACTTGAGGTGAGTGTTTTGAGGAGTACTGTCCCAGGCTTCAGGACTTGCTTTGGAAATTGGGGACATGTAAATTGGAGTTGGGAGGCGGGTGAGAGTGATGACATGGCCGGTGAGGGGATGGAATGGGAGCCACAGTGTCTTGTGGGTGGCGTATGTTTTTGTATTGTGGTTAGGTGTTTTGATGTGGTCGTGAGAGTGGAACCTGGAGAGTGAGTGATGATTATTGGAGATAATGAGGGGCGATACTTGTGCTTTTGGAAATGTGCTTTTGGAAATGTGTGATGGTTTAAATGTGAACTGGGGGATTTCACATGTGGCAGGCCATGGCAAGCCTTGTAACACCTTTTACACCATCTATGGAATTGTACTGAATTGTGCTGAGTTGTGTGGAGAATTGAATGGCAGCGGGGGGAGGAAGTGTGTTTTGGGGTCTTGTGGGTGGGGAAGGTGTGTGTGTCCGCAGGTACGGAGCAAGCTCTGAGGAGCGATGCCTGCGGGCCCCCCTCTGCGGCAATTACCCCTGGCAGCCGGTGGTAACTGGAAATTGGAGCTCGTCGGTGGAGGGTCTGGTTGGGCGCCGCGGGGTGAGGAAGTCCCCCGGTGACCCGTGTTGCTGCGCGAAAGCAGGAGGCAAAGGAGCCTGGTGTGTGTGGAGACCCTCACCGGCGAGGTAATGGCGGAAAGGGGCTGTTGGGCTGTCACGGGGCCAAGAGGTAAAGGGGGGGGGGCAATGAACTTGTAAGTCGGTTGACTTGTTTTTGGGACTGCGGGCACCACAGCCTGATGCGCCCCCACCATCTTTTTGTGCGGTACCTCCCCGCTGCCTAGTTGAGGAATGCACACACACGTGAATGACATCAAGGCCATGGTCCTGCAGGGGATGTATTGAGAAGAACCTTATTGATTTTTGAAATGCCTTGATGACCTATGGAATGAGAATGAGTGGTTAAGGGGTCTGTGTTGCATGAATGTGGGCGAAATGCACCGAGCCGTGTCACTCACCTGTAACATCTGGACAGGGCCGTGGAAATTTAGGGGGATGCATTGGGGATGGCCCCGCAGGTAAGGTTGTGTCTTGTGGCATCCACCGGGGGACGCGGTCTGTAGACCGGGGTATGTACAAAGGTTAGAGTTTTGAGTTTTGGAAAGATGGTTAAGTTTTGTGGTTAAGTTAGTGTTGTGTGTTGTTGTTTCCTCCCTCCACAGGAACAACGAAGAAGATGTACATACTTGCATGATGGTTAAGGGGTTCAGCATGTTAAGGAAGTGTAGGTAGGTAGTCCGACTCACTTCCCACAGCCCTTCCTGATTTATTTCATAGGTTAATTAAGTGTGTGACAGTAAGTGTTAAGGCTGGAATGGTAGCCCTGCGGTGAACCTTGCAGGAGCTACGGTTCCAGGGGGGGGGCTGTGTTATGAATTTGGTAATGCAACATCTAGAGCTAGGTAGATCTGAATAGGTAGGTATTCGGCTGTCGTGACAGGGACTCTACATGTAATAAGTTCTTGATGTTTAGGCGTTTGTCGGGGTAAGATGTATGATTGTGGATCTACCTGGAGGTCCGAGTGTTAAATAGTGAGGGATTAAAGGTAACGCCCCTGTGAGTATCACCTAGTAATCAAACCTTTGTCCTTTATGGCACTGCAAACCACATAAACATTAGTTAGGTCCTTAGCGCAACATTAAATAATCCCCTTTCCCTGACAAGGACTTCGTATTAAATTGACAGGAAACCAGGTCAAAAACACCGCCACGATTGGCCGCCACCGTGTACACCTCCAAAGGCCTACAAACCTGGCCGGCACGTGTTATGCCAGGACCGCAGGGTCGCGTAACGGGGGAGATGTCAGGAGTCGCGGGAGGCTTTGATTGGCTGAGGAGTGCGCAATGTGACGTCATCGGCCACCAATATAGGCGACGGTCGGACGCCATTTCAAGAGTTGAGTTGAGTTCGTGGCAGGCACTGGGAGACGCAGGCAGGCACCAGAGAGTTGAGCGGTGGTGGAGAGTTGGAGAGGACACGCCATTCCAGTCGCAGTTCGAGTGCAGTTCGGGTTGTAGGGAGTCGCAGGAGACACACGAGAGCACACCCAGTTGGCACTGAGCAGTTCGTTGGCACTTGGCTGCCAGCACTCCCGCGTCGTCGAGTCGAGTGGAGTTGAAAGGAGTCCTTCCTGTCCCTGGTCAAGTGGAGCCGCTGGCCTGCGTCGGACGCGTGGTGCTTGGAGCGAGGGGCCTCGTGGTGTGCGATCGGGCCGGAAGGAGCGGTGCTGGACACCAACAATACAAGACGACAAAGACAGATAAGCCCGATCTCCGCGTATATTTTGAACGACGGGACGTGTTATTTTCGTGATTAATCTCCCTCGTTTGTGTTTGCTGTCAGTCGTGTGGGGACGTCCCGATTTAGGTTTATTAGAGTTATTAGATTTACCGGCGGGCTTTTTCACTGGCTTTACTTTTCCTAATAAACCCTTATATTACTTTTTGTACATAATATCTGAACGCAGTTTTCCTGGGTGTTTGATTTTAATAGATAAGGTTGCGGAGCCTTCGCTGCGCCCCGCCATTCCGCGCGTTGGTGTTGAACTTGAGTCCGCCATTGAGTGTTCGCCTCGGGAGTTAAAGTCTCGCAAATCGGTCATCCGTAACTGTGGTGTTAATCACGGTTACGCGACAATATTATGACTCTGCATCGTACCTGCCTGCCCGTGACAACGGATAGATGCCCTGGTTCACTGTCCTAAAAATAAACAAGTTTGATTTAAATCCCTTCAGCTGTTTTCACCAGACTTGACAGGTTTCACATCGATCGGTGAAGCGGTTTCGGAGAAGGGATTTTTTTTAATCGGCTTTCAAGCTAATAATATGGCTGCCACACCATGTAAAATATGACCTTAAAAATGTACACTCTGCATATGTATGGGTAGGGGATCACGTTTGTGAAGTTTTGTGTTTATCGGATAAGGTTTGTTTTTCTACCCAATATGGCTGCCACACCACGTGGCATACGACATCATCATTTTCAAACGATATGCAACAACGGTGTTAGATGACATATTTAAAATTTTGCATCGATAGGGTAAGCGGTTTCAGAGATATAATTATTCCTTCCCATCCATATGGCTGCCACACCATGTGATCAAGGATGTTTTCGTGATCAAATTTTAAAGGCCATGCCCATTCGATGACACACGTAAAGTTTCGACTCAATCAATTTGATGGTTTGGGAGAAGATGTTAAAAAAAAAAAGATTTTGGTTAAATCCAATATGGCTGCCAAACCATGTGACCTATGACGTCATCAATTTAATATTTCAATCCAAGTGAATCATGTGCATGCAATTTCAGATTTTTAGGATAAGGAATTCGATTAAAACTGTTTTGGCTGGTATACCACTTCACCTATGATGTCATCATTATCAAGCTTTTGTTCCCCATTGGGAGTACTTGACAATGTGCCAAGTTTAAAATTTTTCCATTTAGCGGTTTCCGAGAAATAATTTTATAATTATTTGCGTTTAATCCAAGATGGCTGGCATACCACGTGACCTATGACGTCACAATTATCATAAAAACATTCTGCATGGGTGTCACTCCTACCCTGAGAGTTTCGTCTCAATCGGACATATGGTTGCTGAGAAAAACGAGGTTTAGCCCGTACGGGCGGACAATTTAGTGTCGTCTCTTCTCCGAAACTACACACACAGTTTTGATGGAACTTGGCCACAAGCTTCATATCTAATGCCTAATGAAGGTGTATTCACAGCATCAAAATCTCTCAATAAGGGGGACAAGGGGGGCCTTTTGACCCCCCCCCAAAATAGGTATTTACTCTCTTCTCCAAAACTACACACACCGTTTTGATGAAACTTGGCCACAAGCTTCATATCTAATGCCTAATGAAGGTGTATTCACAGCATAAAAATCTCTCAATAAGGGGGACAAGGGGGGCCTTTTGACCCCCCCAAAATAGGTATTTGCTCTCTTCTCCAAAACTACACACACAGTTTTGATGAAACTTGGCCACAAGCTTCATATCTAATGCCTAATGAAGGTGTATTCACAGCATCAAAATCTCTCAATAAGGGGGACAAGGGGGGGCTTTTGACCCCCCCAAAATAGGTATTTGCTGTCTTCTCCAAAACTACACACAGTTTTGATGAAACTTGGCCACAAGCTTCATATCTAATGCCTAATGAAGGTGTATTCACAGCATCAAAATCTCTCAATAAGGGGGACAAGGGGGGCCTTTTGACCCCCCCAAAATAGGTATTTGCTCTCTTCTCCAAAACTACACACACAGTTTTGATGAAACTTGGCCACAAGCTTCATATCTAATGCCTAATGAAGGTGTATTCACAGCATCAAAATCTCTCAATAAGGGGGACAAGGGGGGCCTTTTGACCCCCCCCCCCAAAATAGGTATTTGCTCTCTTCTCCAAAACTACACACACAGTTTTGATGAAACTTGGCCACAAGCTTCATATCTAATGCCTAATGAAGGTGTATTCACAGCATCAAAATCTCTCAATAAGGGGGACAAGGGGGGGCTTTTGACCCCCCCCCAAAAATAGGTATTTGCTCTCTTCTCCAAAACTACACACACAGTTTTGATGAAACTTGGCCACAAGCTTCATATCTAATGCTTAATGAAGGTGTATTCACAGCATCAAAATCTCTCAATAAGGGGGACAAGGGGGGCCTTTTGACCCCCCCCCCCCCAAAAAAAATAGGTATTTGCTCTCTTCTCCAAAACTACACACACAGTTTTGATGAAACTTGGTCACAAGCTTCATATCTAATGCCTAATGAAGGTGTATTCACAGCATCAAAATCCCTCAATAAGGGGGACAAGGGGGGCCTTTTGACCCCCCCAAAATAGGTATTTGCTCTCTTCTCCAAAACTACACACACAGTTTTGATGAAACTTGGCCACAAGCTTCATATCTAATGCCTAATGAAGGTGTATTCACAGCATCAAAATCTCTCAATAAGGGGGACAAGGGGGGCCTTTTGACCCCCCCAAAATAGGTATTTGCTCTCTTCTCCAAAACTACACACACAGTTTTGATGAAACTTGGCCACAAGCTTCATATCTAATGCCCAATGAAGGTGTATTCACAGCATCAAAATCTCTCAATAAGGGGGACAAGGGGGGCCTTTTGACCCCCCCAAAATAGGTATTTGCTCTCTTCTCCAAAACTACACACACAGTTTTGATGAAACTTGGCCACAAGCTTCATATCTAATGCCTAATGAAGGTGTATTCACAGCATCAAAATCTCTCAATAAGGGGGACAAGGGGGGCCTTTTGACCCCCCCCCCCCCCAAAATAGGTATTTGCTCTCTTCTCCAAAACTACACACACAGTTTTGATGAAACTTGGCCACAAGCTTCATATCTAATGCCTAATGAAGGTGTATTCACAGCATCAAAATCTCTCAATAAGGGGGACAAGGGGGGCCTTTTGACCCCCCCCCCCCAAAATAGGTATTTGCTCTCTTCTCCAAAACTACACACACAGTTTTGATGAAACTTGGCCACAAGCTTCATATCTAATGCCTAATGAAGGTGTATTCACAGCATCAAAATCCCTCAATAAGGGGGACAAGGGGGGCCTTTTGACCCCCCCAAAATAGGTATTTGCTCTCTTCTCCAAAACTACACACACAGTTTTGATGAAACTTGGCCACAAGCTTCATATCTAATGCCTAATGAAGGTGTATTCACAGCATCAAAATCTCTCAATAAGGGGGACAAGGGGGGGCTTTTGACCCCCCCAAAATAGGTATTTGCTCTCTTCTCCAAAACTACACACACAGTTTTGATGAAACTTGGCCACAAGCTTCATATCTAATGCCTAATGAAGGGGTATTCACAGCATCAAAATCTCTCAATAAGGGGGACAAGGGGGGCCTTTTGACCCCCCCAAAATAGGTATTTGCTCTCTTCTCCAAAACTACACACACAGTTTTGATGAAACTTGGCCACAAGCTTCATATCTAATGCCTAATGAAGGTGTATTCACAGCATCAAAATCTCTCAATAAGGGGGACAAGGGGGGCCTTTTGACCCCCCCCCCCCCAAAATAGGTATTTGCTCTCTTCTCCAAAACTACACACACAGTTTTGATGAAACTTGGCCACAAGCTTCATATCTAATGCCTAATGAAGGTGTATTCACAGCATCAAAATCCCTCAATAAGGGGGACAAGGGGGGCCTTTTGACCCCCCCAAAATAGGTATTTGCTCTCTTCTCCAAAACTACACACACAGTTTTGATGAAACTTGGCCACAAGCTTCATATCTAATGCCTAATGAAGGTGTATTCACAGCATCAAAATCTCTCAATAAGGGGGACAAGGGGGGGCTTTTGACCCCCCCAAAATAGGTATTTGCTCTCTTCTCCAAAACTACACACACAGTTTTGATGAAACTTGGCCACAAGCTTCATATCTAATGCCTAATGAAGGTGTATTCACAGCATCAAAATCTCTCAATAAGGGGGACAAGGGGGGCCTTTTGACCCCCCCAAAATAGGTATTTGCTCTCTTCTCCAAAACTACACACACAGTTTTGATGAAACTTGGCCACAAGCTTCATATCTAATGCCTAATGAAGGTGTATTCACAGCATCAAAATCTCTCAATAAGGGGGACAAGGGGGGCCTTTTGACCCCCCCCCCCCAAAATAGGTATTTGCTCTCTTCTCCAAAACTACACACACAGTTTTGATGAAACTTGGCCACAAGCTTCATATCTAATGCCTAATGAAGGTGTATTCACAGCATCAAAATCCCTCAATAAGGGGGACAAGGGGGGCCTTTTGACCCCCCCAAAATAGGTATTTGCTCTCTTCTCCAAAACTACACACACAGTTTTGATGAAACTTGGCCACAAGCTTCATATCTAATGCCTAATGAAGGTGTATTCACAGCATCAAAATCTCTCAATAAGGGGGACAAGGGGGGGCTTTTGACCCCCCCAAAATAGGTATTTGCTCTCTTCTCCAAAACTACACACACAGTTTTGATGAAACTTGGCCACAAGCTTCATATCTAATGCCTAATGAAGGGGTATTCACAGCATCAAAATCTCTCAATAAGGGGGACAAGGGGGGCCTTTTGACCCCCCCAAAATAGGTATTTGCTCTCTTCTCCAAAACTACACACACAGTTTTGATGAAACTTGGCGACAAGCTTCATATCTAATGCCTAATGAAGGTGTATTCACAGCATCAAAATCTCTCAATAAGGGGGACAAGGGGGGCCTTTTGACCCCCCCAAAATAGGTATTTGCTCTCTCCTCCAAAACTACACACACAGTTTTGATGAAACTTGGCGACATGCAAATACAAAGGTACCGATTGGCATTTCCAACTCACAGGACGTGCTCATTGCTTGAGTCCTATCATCAGAAAGTTCTCATTTCCCTGCACGTGGAGCGAAAAATCCGGGTTAAGCAATAATTGGTTCACTCTGTCCGCCCACAGACGTCGGAATATGATCCAGGAGCAACTTAATTTAAATTTAATCTTTTGAGCATGAATCGGAAAGTTAAACCCGCAGTTTAACACGAACCCGCAGTGCTCTGAATTTGGCAATAATGCGGAATTCTCAAAATGACGTATGAATGTTAACAAGGCCTTTGGCGCATGCTCTGTGTGTGTGTTTACACTAACTCGGTTCTGCTCGCTGGGCACTTTTCACCAAAGATCGCAAAGCGGAGTTGGTCCCTGCATAGTTCTAGTTCTCTGTACTCAAATAGATTGCTGTGATTCTGAGATGAGGAACGAGACGCCATTATTACCATCTGGAACATGTGTGACTTGTGTGTTGTGAACAGCTTCCGGGTTGTTGGTGAGCACAAGCTCACTCTGCCTGCCTGCTAAAATGGCCGCCGAGCGCGTCCATTGGATACTTCACTGTTTCGCACGAGTGGGCTATCTTGCTCCGCTTTACGATCTTTGCTTTTCATCCTCCGGGCACTTTTCACCCTCCGGGCACTTTTCACCCTCCGAACACTTTTCACCCTCCGGGCACTTTTCACCCTCCGGGCACTTTTCACCCTCCGGGCACTTTTCACCCTCCAAACACTTTTCACCCTCCGGGCACTTTTCACCCTCCGAACACTTTTCACCCTCCGGGCACTTTTCACCCTCCGGGCACTTTTCACCCTCCGGGCACTTTTCACCCTCCGGGCACTTTTCACCCTCCGGGCACTTTTCACCCTCCGGGCACTTTTCACCCTCCGGGCACTTTTCACCCTCCGGGCACTTTTCACCCTCCGGGCACTTTTCACCCTCCGGGCACTTTTCACCCTCCGGGCACTTATCACCCTCCGGGCACTTTTCACCCTCCGGGCACTTTTCACCCTCCAAACACTTTTCACCCTCCGGGCACTTTTCACCCTCCGAACACTTTTCACCCTCCGGGCACTTTTCACCCTCCGGGCACTTTTCACCCTCCGGGCACTTATCACCCTCCGGGCACTTATCACCCTCCGCTACAACAACAGAAACTGTAATTCAAATAGTCTTTTAAACGAATTTTTCAGCATTTAGGCGGTTAACCACAATTGTTCTGTTCCTCAATGAAAACCCATTTTAAGTGTGGTTGTCCACAACTTCTCGTGTACGATCACCGTCTTAGATGCTTTACGACGAAACACAGTTTGTTTTTTTGTTGTTGTTTATTTTATTTTTTTGTATACAAGATCGAGGCTCGTGAAAGAGCTATCATTTATCACACGAAAAGTCAACCGACACATAAAACATATCATAAGGGGAGCGGTAGACAGGATGGGGAGAGAGGGAACATCGAGCACACAAACACAACATTTGAGAGGAGGGACATCAGGAGATCTGTGGGAGGTAGAGGGTTTGGGGGAGGAGGCGTGGGAAGGGGTGTGGGGGGTGGAAGAGGTAAAAAAAAAAAAACACATAGACACTGCAAGGACTTCCAGGAAAGAAGTCGGTATTTCAGAAAAGTGGATCTGGGGTGAATTAACGGGGGTAGAAGAGATGAAGGTTTTGGATGGGGGAAGATAAGAGATGGTGGTGAACAGCTGTTTTAAAGACCTGGAGGGAGGAGTGGGATTGAAGAGAGTGAGGGAGTTTGTTCCAGTGAGGAAGTTATACACTTCTTTGCAGAGGAGTGACATAACCAGTTGTTTTGGTGCAGTATTTCCACCTGTAGCATCTGGCATGAGGATACCTGGAAATCACTTGCTTGCCACATCGACCATTTCCTATCCTAAAAAACGAATCATTGGAACAACTTTCATGAGACTAAACTTTAGACCTGCAAAAGTACCAGCTCAGTTCATCGAACACCAAACTTCCACCAACCTCAGCAAACAGTGAGATCATAAAATAAATGAAGGTAATGCAATCCAACCCATTATCTCCAGCAAGCAACATATTGGGAAATAATGAAGGATATTGGAATTTTGGCCTATCCATGCCATGACATGAAACTTTGGGAATCTCTACCATGAGAGCCGCTTGTCTGTTTGTGCGTCGCTTTGAGGCAACACCAGGTACTCGGGCTGGTGGTAAATACACCGGAAGTCGATGATGCCTCATTTGATATTTTGAACAGTTCGGAGCAATAGATCCTGAGATGGAGGAGCCGAAGATCAGCAAGACGGAGAATTCCGTTTAACAATAAATTGTCATGGAGGTAGGGGTGTTCGAGGGTCAGCAAACGGGGGGGAAATATTCTCTTCCTCTTCGTTTCCTTTCTTCCTTCTCTTAGCCTAATGAAGAGCAGGCTGACTATCGCCCATGATTACTGTTGAGGTCTCCAGGCTAATTAGTCGCTTTGTGTAGCTCCGCGGGTACCGGGAATTCCTCGCTGTGCCCATCTGAGCATGGATAACAAGTTGTAAGACAGCTGTGTTTGCAACCCAGGTGTCTGCGAATCAAAAGAAGGCGCACACCTTTGTTTTTTGGTTTTTTAAATTTCTCATTTATATAACGTCCCCAAAAACGAACATAAAGAACTGAAACATGGTCATCGTCAATTACAGCATTAAAACTAGAACGGACCTCAGGACAGAGCATCCCTCCACCAGGTGAACAGTTTACGTTTTGTATACCAGAGTAGACCAGAAAATCACAATACAGAATCACATTTCATTGAAATCATCCGTCCATAACTTTTTGAGATATCCCGCTATGTATCGCTTTTGGCCCGATCTCCCAATGGTGAATAATCACTTAAAAATTTCTACTAGCCGGATCCGAATCCGGATCTTCAGCAAAATTGAATCGAATCGTCCTTGTCAGACACCCAACCGGTCCACCAAGTTTCGTCCGAATCCGTCCACAACTTTTTGAGATATCCTGCTATGTATCGTTTTTGGCCCGATCTCACAATGGTGAAGAATCACTTTAAACATTCTAGTAGCCGAATCCGAATCTTCAACAAAATTGAATCGATTCTTCCTTGTCACATACACAACTTGTCCATCAGGTTTTTTTTTTTTTTTTTTTTTTTTGTATACAAGATCGAGGCTCGTGAAAGAGCGAACATTAATCACACAGAAAGACAAACAGACACACAAAACAAATAACATCGGGAGCGGTAGACAAGATGGGGAGAGAGGGGGAAGGACACAAACACAACATTTGAGAGCAGGGACCGAGAGACATGGAGACATCGAGAGAACTGTGGGAGGGAGAGGGCTTTGGGGGGGAGGCATGGGAAGGGGGGGGGGGGTGGGAGAGGTATAAAACATATGGACACTGCCAAGACTTCCAGGAAAGAAGTTGGAATTTCAAACAAGGTGGATCTGGGGTGAATTAGTGGGGGTAGAAAAGATCAAGGTTTTGGATGGGGGAAGATAAGAGATGGTGGTGAACAGCTGTTTTGAAGACCTGGAGGGAGGAGTGTGATTGAAGTGAGTGTGGGAGTTTGTTCCAGAGGCGGGAGAAAAGAGGAATGAAAGAGTGAAGGTGAGCAGAGAGCCGAGATTTCGGCAGTTTAACCATCAGAGGGTGGCTGGCAGATCTTGTGCGACCTGTAGGAATATTTGGGGGACAGAGCACAGAGAGAGCTGGGGGAGCAAGGCCGGAGAGGAGTCGGTAGAAGACAGAAAGACCACCTACCTGCCTGCGGTGAGTGAGTGAAAGGCCCTCAGAGATAGCTTCATCGCGGGAGATTCCAATGATTCTGAAAGCTTTGGATTCAACAGCGTGAAGCCGAGCCAGGTGTGAGGCAGGAGCACCAGCCCATAGGGGAGAGCAGTATTCCATTGAGCTGCGGATGAAAGCCTTGTATGTGGTGAGGAGCTCAGGTGTGCCTAGGAAGGACTTCGCACGACGGAGGATGCCCAGTCGGCGACTGGCTTTGGAGGCCAGCTTGGAAATGTGGTTTTCCCAAGAAAGATCATGGCAGATGGTGAGACCCAAAAGCTTGAGCGACAGAACTTCTTGGAGAGGATTGTTGAGAAAGTAGATGGGAGGGTTGTCCAGTAGATCTTTTCGGAGAGACATAGTAAGAGTGTGAGATTTGTCAGGATTGAAAGACATGTTCCACATGTTTGACCAGTCTGTGATTTTGTCCAGGTCTTCAGAGAGTGAGGAGGCTGCAGACTGCCGATCTGAGGGAAGAGGAATGGAGCGGCAGAGAGTGGAGTCATCAGCAAAGAGATATAGAGGATTTTCCAGAGAGTCGGAGAGATCATTGATAAAGACCAGAAAAAGCACAGGGCCCAGCACACTGCCTTGGGGAACTCCAGCCTGAACGGGAAGGGGAGATGAGAGAAATCCATTCAGGGCCACACGTTGACTACGACCAGAGAGGAAGTCCGCAAGCCATGCATGGAGATTTCCATGGATACCATAGGAGGAGAGTTTGGTGAGCAGAGCTGGGTGCCAGACCGTATCGAAGGCACGTGATATGTCAAGGGAGACAGCTCTGATTTCCTGTTTGGCATTGAGGACCTCCATCCATTGTTGAGACAGCGGAAGCAGCATGTCCAGAGTAGAGTGACCTGGTCTGATACCAAATTGATGATCAGAGATCAAGCCATTGGAGAAGAGGAAAGATTTCATATCCGAAGCAATGATGGATTCCATGACTTTGCTGATAATTGGTTGGGGGGGGGGGGGGGGGGTGGAGGTATGAGATAGAAGGGAGACGAAGTGGGGAGGAGGCAGCTTTGAGGAGGAGGGGGGAGGAGGGAGAATTGGAGAGGAATGGTATGGGGGGAGATTTGAATGGGAGGGGTTGGGGGGGAGTTTTGAAGGGGAAGGGCAAGGGGGGAGTTCAGGAGTGGAAGGGCAAGGGGGGAGTTCAGGAGTGGAGGGGTAGGGGGGGAGTTTAAGAGTGGCGGGGCAAGGGGGGAGTTTAGGAGTGTAGGTGCAAGGGGAGGGATTTGGATGGGAGGGGCAAGAGGGGAGTTTAGAAAGTGGATGATTAATGAAAGACGAATATTGAAAACAAATTGGGTTTGTTGTGATTTTCAAGTTAGCAATCCGGTTCAGAATGATGGAGGAGGGATGGAATGAATGTGAATTTAGACCATGTAGTGAGGGAGACGTATAAGATATTGAATTTCTTTTTTTTGAGGTGGAATGAGTTGGAGAGGAAATTGAGAAAAGCCTTTTAAATAGGAAGAAAAACAGCGTGTTGTAAAATACCACTGAGTAAAACACTGAAGGGGAAAGGTTATACATATTTAAATAATATTTAAACAGAACCGTGAACAATCTTATGTGCACAAAAATACCAACGGGGGGAGAGCCGAGAGGGACCACCAAGAGTCACGTGAAGGGCAAACGGTCAAAAAAAAAAAAAAAGAAAAAAAAAAAGGTTTCGTCCAAAATAGGTTTCGTCCAAATCCATCCATAACTTTTTTGAGATATCCTGCTATGTATCGTTTTTGGCCCGATCTCCCAATGGTGAAGAATCAGTTGAAAATTTAAATAATTCTCGTATCCGAATCCATATTCAGATCTTGACCAAAATCGAATCGAATCGTCCTTGTCAGACACCCAACCGGTCCACAAAGTTTCGTCCAAATCCCTCCACAACTTTTTGAGATATCCTGCTATGTATCGCTTTTGGCCCGATCTCACAATGGTGAAGAATCACTTAAAAATTCTAGTAGCCGAATCCGAATCCGGATCTTCAACAAAATTGAATCGATTCTTCCTTGTCACATACACAACTTGTCCATCAAGTTTCGTCCAAATCCATCCATAACTTTTTTGAGATATCCTGCTATGTATCGTTTTTGGCCCTATCTCCCAATGGTGAAGAATCAGTTGAAAAATTAAATAATTCTCGTATCCGAATCCATATTCAGATCTTGACCAAAATCGAATCGAATCGTCCTTGTCAGACACCCAACCGGTCCACCAAGTTTCGTCCAAATCCGTCCACAACTTTTTGAGATATCCTGCTATGTATCGTTTTTGGCCCGATCTCACAATGGTGAAGAATCACTTAAACATTCTAGTAGCCGGATCCGAATCCGGATCTTTCCCAACATCTAATCATTTCGTTCTTGTCACATACGCTACCTCTCTGCCAAATTTCGTCCGAATCCGTCCACAACCTTTCGAGATATTTTGTTCACAAACTGACAGAAAGACAGGGGTGAAAACATAACCTCGATCCACCTTTGGTGACGGAGGTAATAAAGACCTAAGTCAAAAACACCAGTAAATATTTAAACATTTGGTTTGTCTGGATGTCAAACCTATAATTAATTGTACTTGTAGTTGCTCGTGTGTGAAATATCATCACCTGTCTGGCTTCGTTACCTTGGGTAAAGAATGTGATCATCATGTTGTACCTTCTTCGATAGGAAGACCCACTTTGGGGTCATGATGTGTCCTCAAGGCGAGTAGTTGTGGTCTTGAAGTATAATTGTAGCAAACGATATGGGCTGGTAGGGCATCCTACAGGTAAGCACACAATCCTCCAAACTGTCTAACCTAGTTCGAATCCCGACGCAGCCATAAACTGTGCTACAGGTGCTTTATTCCTCCTCTAGGACCTCCAGGTCCAGTCTAGAATTCCTCTAGGGGGGGCACTGCATCAGCGGCACGACGGCGCCAACAAATGATGCTACCCGCAACCGTGTTATGCATATGAAAGAAGAAGAAGCACACGGTATACACCATGGTTTGCATCACTCAGCCATCGATACATCACCACCTCATGACCGATAACCGATAACAACCTTGATATCCAAATACAGTCGTTTGAAAAAACGTTTTCTGACAAAAGCATTCTCTTTCACCTTTGCAACTCGAAATTATTATTATTATTTTTTTGGGATACAAGGTCGAGGCTCGTGTAAGAGATCACATTGATCACAAAAAAGACAAACTGACACATAAAACATATGATAAAGGGAGCAGGAGAACAAGATGGGGAGCAGGGACATTGGGAGATCTGTGGTAGGGAGCGGGCTTTGGGGGAGGAGGCTTGAGAGGGGGGGGGGGGGGGGGGAGGGGGGGGAAGGAGAGATAAAAAACACGTGGATGGATATTGAGTTTGTGTCAAGTATGATTCCGAGTTCATAAATACTGAGATTGTATCAACTATACAATTAATACTTGCGTTTTAAAGTAAGGTACAGCAACAACACACCTGGTATATTTGCAAATATACAGATTGTACAATTATTCTAACCTAGTTCGAATCCTGATTGTACAATCTCTCTCCCCCCCCCCCCCCCCCCCAAACAATATTCCAAAATGGAGGCACCGTATAGCATCAGTACCTATCATGGTGGGCTCAGGACCTAACGGGCAGCTACATAGGACCAGGTGGTGGTGCCTTCATTTTGAAATACCTTTACCTGGCGAATGCCTTTTGTCACTTCGTGTTGATGTGGATTCTGGATTTTACCGACGAGACTTTTTCAACCACAGAACATGCACACGAACTACAATGCCTGGAACCTCCACAAGCTTGGATCCTTATAATCTAAACACGACTCGACTGGATTAAAGTTGAGCTTCCAGGTTCCTGACTCCTTGGTGTAGTCGAGGTAATCGGCTGAACACGGCATGAACCCCAGAGCCCCCGTGGACCCCAGTGTGCAGCATCCCTGCACAGAAAGCATGCCGGGTGGGGATACGGGAGCCAGAAGGTCAGATCCTACGGCGGCGCCAAGGTCTACGGGACTCATCCCGGGGATCGGAGCCAGGTACGCTCCACCACAATCCACGCCGGGGTACAAGGACGCGTTCGTGGTACCTGGGCCGCAGCCGTCGTGGTACGCGCCGCCAGCCCCGTAGTTGGAGGGGTAAACGGCCGATGGCGACTGACACGAGGGATTATTCTCACAGAGAACCTCTGTAGAGCCCGGTGCAGGGTTCCACAGGATCGCTCCTGTTGCCGCAGGTACGGTGGCCATTCTGCCTTCGGGACGCCCGCCGGCCATGCTTGGAGCGACTCCATCTTGTGCCGTTTCCAAGGAAGAATTTCCCTGCGGGGAGCATTTCTGCTTTGATGTTCGTGCTTTACCCGTGCGGGAGCCTTGCTGCTGTCGGCACTTGGCACGCCTGTTCTTAAACCATACCTGCAAGGGATGGAAACGTGCGCAAAGATTCGCAGTGATGGCGTTCACGTCATTTTCTAATTTTGCACAACGTTCAGGATCTCGGCACGACCTGCATTCAATCTGCAACTGAGGTTCACCCCGATCTTACAAAAAAGCTCACCTGGACACGTGATTCTGGAAGGTTTATTTGGAGGGCCACCTCCTCGCGCATGAAGATGTCTGGGTAGCGAGTCTTTGCGAACAGAGTCTCGAGCAGGTCGAGCTGTGCGCGTGTGAAGGTGGTCCTCTCCCTCCGCTGCTTGCGCGGAACTGCTGTTGGGGACAAAGTGAAAGGAACATCGAGGACAGACAAACATTTAGAACATGAAAAATGAAGAACATTGCACAGCTTTCCCGGGATATATAGATTACAGTAGATCTGACAATGAATGAGTAATTATATATTAAAGTAGATCTCTGTGTGGACTCGTATACCGATTACGAGAACCTTTCCCTCAACAAGGGAGGCTAACTAGTGTTCAGAGTACAGAGAGAGAAACAGGTGTAACTAGAACGGCACTCAGTAGAGAGCATACCTCCGCCTGGTTGGACATATCACTGAATGGTGAAGAATCAGTTAAAACAAAAAAAAATTCTCATATCCGAATCCATATTCAGATCTTCACCAAAATCGAATCGATTCTTCCTTGTCACGCACTCAACCTGTCCACCAAGTTTCATCCAAATCCGTCCACAACTTTTTGAGATATCCTGCTATGTATCGTTTTTGGTCCGATGTCCCAATGGTGAAGAATCACTTAAATAATTAAATAATTCTCATATCCGAATCCATTTTCAGAGCTTCACCAAAATCGAATCGATTCTTCCTTGCCACGCACACAACCTGTCCACCAAGTTTCATCCAAATCCGTCCACAACTTTTTGAGATATCCTGCTATGTATCGTTTTCGGCCCTATCTCCCAATGGTGAAGAATCACTTATAAAATTCTAGTAGCCGAATCCGAATCCAGATCTTCACCAAAATCTAATCATTTCGTCCTTGTGACATATGCTACATCTCTGACAAATTTCGTCCGAATCCGTCCACAACTTTTTGAGATATTTTGTTCACAAACAAACAGACACACAGGGGTGAAAACATAACCTCCATCCACCTTTGATGACGGAGGTAACTAGAACAGCACTCGGTAGAGCGCATACCTCCGCCAGACTGATCAGTTTACCTCTTACAACCCACTAATAGGCCGGATCTGAATTCGAACCTGACTTTTTGAAATATCATGATAAATATCGTTTTTGTCCCCATATCTCAACGGTGAAGAATAACTTAAGAATTTAAAACTTTTCGGATCCAGATCCGCATTCGGATCTTCACCAAAATCGAATCGTGTAAACCAGGTATCGCCTCAGGTGCAAAGAGCAAGTTAAAGGCTTTTTGGCACGAAAGCCCTCGGGGCTTTCGGTAACAAAAGGTAACAAAAAAGCGGCCCTCGGGGTTTAGAAGAACGAATGTACATGAATGAACTACAAAAGCATCATTGATCTCGATTCGCAATCGATATATTTATCATTCCTTTCGTTACAACTATGTGTCAGTATTCACCTGAAAATGTGGGCTTCAAAACACCTAAGGGGCGATTTGCGATGGATTTACGACGATTCCAAACAATAGTTCATTCAACAACTTAAGCCATTGTTCTTAAGGAGACAAAAGAAGACAAACAAAACAATACGAATCAATTGTTCCAAGTATTGATGGAATGAGCTGTGTTCTGATTGCCGTCTCGGTCGAATTTACAAAACGAGCTGAACTTATTTATGTAATCGGTGAAAACGTCAACATTCCTCAGTTTGAAGTACGAGTCAAACGCAAGTCAAACGGGTTAGGGTTAGGGTTAGGGTTAGGGTTAGGGTTAGGGTTAGGGTTAGGATTAGGGTTAAGGTTAACCTGTGTATCCCAGCGCTGGGTGGAACAGGTCCAGTGCAGGAGTAGCCAGAGTGAGCCCGGTAACTCCGGTGTACGATGCCGGCTTCAGGTCCAGGTATGCCATGGTGACCTGCTCAGGGAGTCGAAGTCGAAATTGCGTCGGTGCCCACTTTGCCTCCCTTACCATGAGTTTCCTCCCACCCCCAAGTTTGTTGCGCTCTTTCGTGTCGTTCGATTCACTCCATCACCGTCCAATCAACCCACCAGCTCTCCTCCGCAACAAACGGCCCACGTTTCACACCATGCCCTCCCAGCTGTGGTTCCCAAAACACCTCCCCAAAGCTTTGCTCTTACCCAATGTCCGGTTTGGCTTGGACTTGGAGCCCAATTAGCAGAACGGACACGCAGCAGGAGATCCCTTCCGTGCTGGAAAGACCTGGACCCACGATCCCCACTGACACCGCTTTCCTGTTGCTCACAAGATTTGATGTCATTGCTATTAGTTGCCAAATTTGACGTTATCAATGAACAAACTCACCTATAGGTCTCAGGACGAACGGGTAAGCAGAGAAAGTTAAGAGTGACGACAAACAAAGAAAAGTTTGAGACTTGAACAAACAATCCAGACCAATAAGTGCAAGAAGTGGAATTACCTGGAAAGGTAAACCCCTAAACGAATCAGAACGAAACTCGGCAAAACAGAACGCATACTTACACTCGGCTGAACAGTTGATGTTTTGTATCCACTGATATGGATCCGTACCTGAACCAAAAATCGAATCGGTTCATCCTTGTCACACGCCCAACCTGTCCACGAAATTTCGTCCGAATCCATCCACAACTTTTTGAGATATCCTGCTATATATCGGTTTTGTCCTACCACTCAATGGTAACGAATCACATGAAAAAAATTCTCAGATGCGCATTCGGATCTTCACCAAAATTGAATCAATTCTTTCTTGTCACACGCCCAATCTTCACAGACAAGCAGACAAACAAACAGACAGAGGTGAAAACATAACCTCCGCCACCGAGATAAATGATGTGACCTTACCTCGGACATATTACATAAAATGGCCACGAAATGTTCACGGTTTTCCTTTATTTACAGGTTGTAAACGTATCATCACCTCATGGCCACCCTGTGTGTAGGAACACAGTTGCTCAATCCTCAGGTGAAAGCTCAATCACCAAATATCGAAAATAAAATGAATTAAAAGTACACGAAAACCATTCTTGACCTGCAGATCGTGAAACTCTTCCAAACACCTGTTGCAAATTGAAGTATCCGCTTCACATTCCATTGAGGATTTGTCCAGATGCGAAATTTACCACTTTGTTCAATAATTTACTTTGAATGCCACTGGAATGGAGGTGAGTGACATGGCCCATACGATGTGGAGGATACAAGCGTAAACCCAACATTACACCTACTTTTTAGGAAGAACTTGTAGTTTTATCTGGATACTAGCATTGAAAACCCTTTGCTTTGCTGATGGGAAGACAAATATTTTGGTAATTGCTAACGATAACGGCATGCATTTCTGCTGCCTAGCACCACAACACCATCTTTGGGAGCGGTGTTCCTCGATTTCCTCCTCTCTTGCAGAGGAGTGATGCTGCCGGACCTGTCCAACTCATTGAAAGCAGTGCTCCTCAGTTTCTCTTTCCCTTGCAGAGGCCTCACACTGCTGTCCAACTCATTGAAAGTGGTGCTCCTCAGTTTCTCTTTCCCTTGCAGAGGCCTCACACTGCTGTCCAACTCATTGAGAGCGGTGCTCCTCAGTTTCTCTTTCCCTTGCAGAGGCCTCACACTGCTGTCCAACTCATTGAGAGCGGTGCTCCGCTGTTTCTCTTTCCCTAGCAGAGGCCTCACACTGCTGTCCAACTCATTGAGAGCGGTGCTCCGCTGTTTCTCTTTCCCTAGCAGAGGCCTCACGCTGCTGTCCAACTCATTGAAAGTGGTGCTCCTCAGTTTCTCTTTCCCTTGCAGAGGCCTCACACTGCTGTCCAACTCATTGAAAGTGGTGCTCCTCAGTTTCTTTTTCCCTAGCAGAGGCCTCACACTGCTGTCCATCTCATTGAGAGCAGTGCTCCTCAGTTTCTCTTTCCCTTGCAGAGGCCTCACACTGCTGTCCAACTCATTGAAAGTGGTGCTCCTCAGTTTCTCTTTCCCTAGCAGAGGCCTCACACTGCTGTCCATCTCATTGAGAGCAGTGCTCCTCAGTTTCTCTTTCCCTAGCAGAGGCCTCACACTTCTGTCCAACTCATTGAGAGCGGTGCGCCGCTGTTTCTCTTTCCCGAGCAGAGGCCTCACACTGCTGTCCAACTCATTGAGAGCGGTGCGCCGCTGTTTCTCTTTCCCTAGCAGAGGCCTCACACTGCTGTCCATCTCATTGAGAGCAGTGCTCCTCAGTTTCTCTTTCCCTAGCAGAGGCCTCACACTGCTGTCCAACTCATTGAAAGTGGTGCTCCTCAGTTTCTTTTTCCCTAGCAGAGGCCTCACACTGCTGTCCAACTCATTGAGAGCGGTGCTCCTCAGTTTCTCTTTCCCTAGCAGAGGCCTCACGCTGCTGTTCAACATGTTGAGAGCGGTGCTCCTTCGTCTCCTCATCTCTGTGTGCTCTCTGATTCCTCGCATCTTGAGCACCCTTTCTAATTTGGGCTCTCCGTTTCCACAGCATAGCTGCGATGGCTAATATACAGAGCAATAACAAAATAGGATTCCTGGAAATATCCTGCCCTCTGTGCAGGGATAACTAGCGTCACAAGTTGGCATTTGCAGTTTCGCCATGTGCCCTTGTACCCACACAAATCCTTCTTTTTTATGGCTTAGCCCATAGGACAAAGCCGTCTAGAACAGTGTTTGTCTGTCTGTATGTATTAATAATGTATGTATGCCCCTCACAAACATACACCAATCAGAGCTGAGGATCTGATCACATGACAGGGGTGATTTGATGTGATTACGTCGAATGTCATTACGGCATATGGTGCTTTTACCTTTATGCTTTTCATTCATAGTCAGGTTCACTATGTCAATAAATTATATTTCGTTCAAAATCATGGTAGATTAGCAAACCTATACATTTTTGGAAAGGTTATAGCATAAGGAAACTAAAAATCAATGTTTACATTTGGAGAGATACCTGTATGGTGGCCATTTTGGATTTTCAAAATGGCCACTGTAAAATACATATTTTGTTCTATTTCTGCCTCTAATTACCCTAAAAACTTTAAAAAATATACTAAACCTATATTTTCAGGGACAAGGAATCCAACGAAAGTATCAAATTAGTGCTATGGGGAATGGTAAGACACGAATCAAAGGTTTTGAATTGCAAAATACTGTCTTTATATTCGCGATAAGTTGCATAATCAAATACATGTTATCATTTTGTACAGGCAGTTAATAACATCAAAATGTGTCACAATAATTCATATCACCAAACATACACAGGCAGTCAGCAAAATCATATATACACATGCAGTCAGTATAACTTCACATCTACACAGGCAGTCAATGACAAAATATACACAGGCAGTCAATGGCATCAAACATACACGATTACAGAATATGCCATTCAGAGTTCGTCATCACTGTCCTGTGTGTCGTATCCGACAATATAGTCCGCGTCGTTTTCACAGTCCGTTCCACACAAGCAAAGGTCGGTCAAATTGATTGGCAAATCGAATTGGTCGAATGGTCGATCGAATCGAATTCGATGAATCGAATCGAATCGAATCGATCGAATTGTCGAATGGTCGATCGAAGCGATTGGTCGAATGGTCGAATTGGTCGAATGGAATTGGTCGATTGGTCGAATTGGTCGAATCGAATTGGTCGGAATTGGCAAATGTAAACATTGATTTTCAGATTTTCCATGTAATAACGTTTCCAAAAATGTATAGATTTGCTAATCTACCATGATTTTGAACGAAAAAACATAGTGAACCCGACTATCAATGTGAAACACAAGGAATGGCTTCCGTCTGGCCACTCTCCCATAAAGCTTAGATTTGATTTGTGAAGGGCTGAAGAGACTGTTGTCGTTCCTTCCAGCAGGTTCTCCCATCTCAACCAAGGAACTCTGTAGTTCTGTCAGAGTGGTCATTGGGTTCTTGGTCACCTCCCTGACCAAGGTCCTTCTTGTCTGGTTGCTCAATTTGTTCGGACGCTCAAGGAAGTCTAGGTAGTTCCATAATCTTGCCATTTCCTAATGATGGAGCTCACTGTGCTCTTGGGAACTTTCGACACTCTAGAAATTATTTTATACCCTTCCTCAGATCAATGCCTCCTCACAATTATATCTCGGAGTTCTACGGGTTGTAACGCAACACAATGTGAAAAAGTAAAGGGGTGTGAATACTTTCTGAAGGCACTGTATGAGAGTACAATTGCAGTTTCCAATATACCATTTTTGCTTAATTCTTGCTTCAAGGTCTTAAACGCTCTCTTAAACATGCCCTTGCCACGTGTAAATGTTTCTTTGTTATTTAAATGCTTGTGATTAGGTTTTGATTGCGCATTAGATAAGTCTAAGTAAAATAAACTATTAGTTTCTTGCCTGGGCTTTATTTTTTTTTAAAGGAGGAGCAGGTACCTTCGTATTTGATATTTTCCGGATTTTTGATATTTTTTCCAAGATGGCCACCACATGGTGAAGTCTACAAGACCAAAGACTAGCACTACCCCACCACCAAAACACAACCCATATATCATTAAAAATGACGTTGGTCATATACCCGATACGTCAACATCTACCGCAGCAGCCTGCTGTACTGTGCTATTGTACGTACTGAACCAGTACGAGATATATGCGGCCTTGCGCTATAGACCTGTGCTGTCTGGTCGTTGTCTGTAAAACAGCTGTTCACCACCATCTCTTATCTTCCCCCATCCAAAACCCTGATCTTTTCTACACCCGTTAATTCACCCCAGATCCCCTTTTTTGAAATACCGATTTCTTTCCTGGAAGTCCTTGCAGTGTCCATGTGTTTTTTTGTTTTTTTACCTCTCCCACCCCACCTCCTTCCCACGCCTCCTCCCCCCAATCCCTTTACCTCCCACAGATCTTCCGATGTGCCTGCTCTCAAATGTTGTACTTGTGTGCTTCCCCCTCTCTCCCCATCTTGTCTCCCGCTCCTTTTATTTCGTCTTATGTGTCCATTTGTTTTTTTGTCATCAATGTTACCTCTGACATGATCCTCGATCTTGTTTGTATACAAAAAAAAATCAAAAAAAAAATCCGACGATCACCACATCGGCCACAAATTTCTGGATGCGCAGATCGCACATACAACATAATGAGCATGGCGAGTATAATGTTCTATCGTTTTTGGCTAACCCCCACTCTAGCAGGGAAAATGGCCAAAAACTTCCTGTTGTTGTTGTTGTTGAGTATAATTTTGTCCATCAAGTCCGTGGATATTTGAGGCCTGTATCAGGATTGTCATTGTCGTTTAATTAATCTAAATTAAATAATTATCAATTATTCATTTAATTAATTGGAGTAAAACTTTCGACAACCACATGTCGGGTGGATAAACAGGTGGTAAAGCAATAAAACGGATTGATGTGGACAGGTATTTATCATCCACTTTAGAACGCTGACAACACGATTCAGCGAAAACTAAACTGTACTTCATTATTGCTGGCAAAGTTCTGAATGCAGATAGGATCATTGTGCTGGTTTATTATCAGATCGGATCATTGTGACGGCTTATTGTCCGATAGGATCATTGTGCTGGTTTATTGTCCTATAGGATCATTGTGACGGTTTATTGTCCGATAGGATAATTGTGCTGGTTTATTGTCCGATAGGATCATTGTGACGGTTTATTGTCCAATCGGATCATTGTGACGGTTTATTGTCCGATAGGATAATTGTGCTGGTTTATTGTCCGATAGGATAATTGTGCTGGTTTATTGTCCGACAGGATCATTGTGCTGGTTTATTATCAGATCGGATCATTGTGACGGCTTATTGTCCGATAGGATCATTGTGCTGGTTTATTGTCCTATAGGATCATTGTGACGGTTTATTGTCCGATAGGATAATTGTGCTGGTTTATTGTCCGACAGGATCATTGTGACGGTTTATTGTCCAATCGCATCATTGTGACGGTTTATTGTCCTATAGGATCATTGTGACGGTTTATTGTCCGATAGGATAATTGTGTTGGTGTATTGTCCGATAGGATCATTGTGACGGTTTATTGTCCGATAGGATAATTGTGCTGGTTTATTGTCCGACAGGATCATTGTGACGGTTTATTGTCCAATCGCATCATTGTGACGGTTTGTTGTGACGGTTTATTGTCCTATAGGATCATTGTGACGGTTTATTGTCCTTGAGGATCATTGTGACGGTTTATTGTCCGATAGGATCATGGTGACGGTTTATTGTCCGATAGAATCATTGTGACGGTTTATTGTCTGGTCGAATTATTGTGATGGTTTATTGCCCGATAGAATCATTGTGACGGTTTATTGGCCGATAGAATCATTGTGACGGTTTATTGTCCAATACGATCATTGTGACGGTTTATTGTCCGATACGATCATTGTGAAGGTTTATTGTCCGATACGATCATTGTGACCGTATATTGTCCGATACGATCATTGTGACGGTTTAATGTCCAATACGATGATTGTGACGGTTTATTGTCCAATACGATCATTGTGACGGTTTATTATCTGACTGGATCATTGTGACGGTTTAGTGTGATATAATCATTGTGACGTTTTATTATCAGATCAGATCATTGTGACAGCGTATTGTCCGATCGAATCATTGTGACGACTTATTGTCCAATAGGATCAGTGTGACGGTTTATTGTCCGACAGGATCATTGTGACGATTTATTGTCCGATAGAATCATTGTGACGGTTTATTGTCCGATAGAATCATTGTGACGGTTTATTGTCGGATAGAATCATTGTGATGGTTTATTGTCTGATAGAATGATTGTGACGGTTTATTGTCCGATATGATCATTGTGATGGTTTATTGTCTGACATCATCATTGTGACTGTTTATTGTCCGATACGATCATTGTGATGGTTTATTGTCCGATAGAATCATTGTGACGGTTTATTGTCCGATAGAATCATTGTGACGGTTTATTGTCTGATTGGATCATTGTGACGGTTTATTGTCCGATAGGATCATTGTGACTGTTTATTGTCCGATATAATCATTGTGACGGTTTATTGTCTGATAGAATCATTGTGATGGTTTATTATCAGATCGGATCATTGTGACGGTTTATTGTCCGATATGATCATTGCGACGGTTTATTGGCCGGTAGAATCATTGTGAAGGTTTATTGCCCGATAGAATCATTGTGACGGTTTATTGTCTGATACGATCATTGTGACGGTTTATTGTCCGATACGATCATTGTGACGGTTTATTGTCCGATACGATCATTGTGACGGTTTAATGTCCTATACGATCATTGTGAGGGTTTATTGTCCAATACGATCATTGTGACGGTTTATTGTCCAATACGATCATTGTGACGGTTTATTATCCGATTGGATCATTGTGACGGTTTATTGACTGAAATAATCATTGTGACGGTTTATTATCAGATCAGATCATTGTGACAGCGTATTGTCCGAAAGAATTATTATGACGATTTATTGTCCAATAGGATCATTGTGACCGTTTATTGTCCGACAGGATCATTGTGACGGTTTATTGTCCGATAGAATCATTGTGACGGTTTATTGTCCGATATAATCATTGTGACGGTTTATTGTCCGATTGGATCATTGTGACGGTTTATTGTCTGATATAATCATTGTGATGGTTTATCAGATCGGATCATTGTGACGGTTTATTGTCCGATAGGATCATTGTGACGGCTTATTGTCCGATCGAATCGTTGTGATGGTTTATTGCCCGATAGAATCATTGTGACAGTTCATTGTCCGATAGAATCATTGTGACGGTTTATTGTCCGATACGATCATTGTGACGGTTTATTGTCCGATACGATCATTGTGACGGTTTATTGTCCGATACGATCATTATGACGGTACATTGTCCGATACGATCATTGGGACGGTTTATTATCCGATTCGATCATTGTGATGGTTTATTGTCCGATAGAATCATTGTGACGTTTTATTATCAGATCAGATCATTGTGACAGCGTATTGTCCGATAGAATCATTATGACGATTTATTGTCCAATAGGATCATTGTGACGGTTTATTGTCCGACAGGATCATTGTGACGGTACATTGTCCGATACGATCATTGGGACGGTTTATTATCCGATTCGATCATTGTGATGGTTTATTGTCCGATAGAATCATTGTGACGTTTTATTATCAGATCAGATCATTGTGACAGCGTATTGTCCGATAGAATCATTATGACGATTTATTGTCCAATAGGATCATTGTGACGGTTTATTGTCCGACAGGATCATTGTGACGGTTTATTGTCCGACAGGATCATTGTGGCGGTTTATTGTCCGACAGAATCATTGTGACGGTTTATTGTCCGATAGAATCATTGTGACGGTTTATTGTACGATAGAATCATTGTGACATTTTATTGTCTGATATAATCATTGTGACGGTTTATTGTCTAATAGAATCATTGCGACGGTTTATTGTTCGATTGGATCATTGTGACGGTTTATTATCTGATGTAATCATTGTGATGGTTTATCAGATCGGATCATTGTGACGGTGTATTGTCCGATAGGATCATTGTGACGGTTTATTGTCCAATATGATAATTGTGACAGTTTATTGTCCGATTGGATCATTGTGACGGTTTATTGTCTGATATAATCATTGTGACGGTTTATTATCCGATAGGATCATTGTGACGGTTTATTATCAGATCGGATCATTGTGACGGTTTATTGTCTGATTGGATAAATTTGACGGTTTATTGTCTGATATAATCATTGTGACGGTTTATTGTCCGATTGGATCATTGTAACGGTTTATTGTCTGATATATGCATTGTGATGGTTTATTATCATATCGGATCATTGTGACAGTTTATTGTCCGATAGGATCGTTGTGACGGTTTATTGTCCTATAGGATCATTGTTATGGTTTATTGTCCTATAGGATCATTGTGACGGTTTATTGTCCGGTCGAATCATTGTGATGGTATATTGCCCGATAGAATCATTGTGACGGTTTATTGTCCGATAGAATCATTGTGACGGTTTATTGCCCAATACGATCATTGTGACGGTTTATTGTCTGATACGATCATTGTGACGGTTTATTGTCCAATACAATCATTGTGACGGTTTATTGTCTGATACGATCATTGTGACGGTTTATTGTCTGATACAATCAGTGACGGTTTATTGTCCGATACGATCATTGTGACGGTTTAATGTCCAACACGATCATTGTGACGGTTTATTGTCCAATACGATCATTGTGACGGTTTATTATCCGATTTGATCATTGTGACGGTTTATTGTCTGATATAATCATTGTGATGGTTTATCAGATCAGGTCATTGTGACAGCGTATTGTCCGATAGAATCATTGTGACAATTTATTGTCCAACAGGATCATTGTGACGGTTTATTGTCCGACAGGATCATTGTGACGGTTTATTGTCCGATAGGATCATTGTGACGGTTTATTGTCCGATAGAATCATTGTGACGGTTTATTGTCCAATAGAATCATTGTGACGGTTTATTGTCTGGTCGAATTATTGTGATGGTTTATTGCCCGATAGAATCATTGTGACGGTTTATTGGCCGATATAATCATTGTGACGGTTTATTGTCCAATACAATCATTGTGACGGTTTATTGTCCGATACGATCATTGTGACGGTTTATTGTCCGATACAATCATTGTGACCGTATATTGTCCGATACGATCATTGTGATGGTTTAATGTCCAATACGATGATTGTGACGGTTTATTGTCCAATACGATCATTGTGACGGTTTATTATCCGACTGGATCATTGTGACGGTTTATTGTCTGACATAATCATTGTGACGTTTTATTATCAGATCAGATCATTGTGACAGCGTATTGTCCGATCGAATCATTGTGACGACTTATTGTCCAAAAGGATCAGTGTGACGGTTTATTGTCCGACAGGATCATTGTGACGGTTTATTGTCCGATAGAATCATTGTGACGGTTTATTGTCCGATAGAATCAGTGACGGTTTATTGTCTGATGGAATCATTGTGACGGTTTAGTGTCCGATAGAATCATTGTGACGGTTTATTGTCTGATAGAATCATTGTGATGGTTTATTGTCTGATAGAATGATTGTGACGGTTTATTGTCCGATATGATCATTGTGATGGTTTATTGTCTGACATCATCATTGTGACGGTTTATTGTCCGATACGATCATTGTGATGGTTTATTCTCCGATATAATCATTGTGACGGTTTATTGTCCGATATAATCATTGTGACGGTTTATTGTCTGATTGGATCATTGTGACGGTTTATTGTCTGATTGGATCATTGTGAAGGTTTATTGTCCGATATGATCATTGTGATGGTTTATTGTCTGACATCATCATTGTGACGGTTTATTGTCCGATACGATCATTGTGATGGTTTATTCTCCGATAGAATCATTGTGACGGTTTATTGTCCGATAGAATCATTGTGACGGTTTATTGTCTGATAGAATCATTGTGACGGTTTATTGTCTGATAGAATCATTGTGACGGTTTATTGTCTGATTGGATCATTGTGACGGTTTATTGTCCGATAGGATCATTGTGACTGTTTATTGTCCGATATAATCATTGTGACGGTTTATTGTCTGATAGAATCATTGTGATGGTTTATTATCAGATCGGATCATTGTGACGGTTTATTGTCCGATAGGATCATTGCGACGGTTTATTGGCCGGTAGAATCATTGTGATGGTTTATTGCCCGATAGAATCATTGCGACGGTTTATTGTCTGATACGATCATTGTGACGGTTTATTGTCCGATACGATCATTGTGACGGTTTATTGTCCGATACGATCATTGTGACGGTTTAATGTCCTATACGATCATTGTGAGGGTTTATTGTCCAATACGATCATTGTGACGGTTTAATATCCGATTGGATCATTGTGACGGTTTATTGACTGATATAATTATTGTGACGGTTTATTATCAGATCAGATCATTGTGACAGCGTATTGTCCGAAAGAATCATTATGACGATTTATTGTCCAATAGGATCATTGTGACGGTTTATTGTCCGACAGGATCATTGTGACGGTTTATTGTCCGATAGAATCATTGTGACGGTTTATTGTCCGATTGGATCATTGTGACGGTTTATTGTCTGATATAATCATTGTGATGGTTTATCAGATCCGATCATTGTGACGGTTTATTGTCCGATAGGATCATTGTGACGGTTTATTGTCCTATAGGATCATTGTGACGGCTTATTGTCCGATGGAATCATTGTGATGGTTTATTGCCCGATAGAATCATTGTGACAGTTTATTGTCCGATAGAATCATTGTGACGGTTTATTGTCCGATACGATCATTGTGACGGTTTATTGTCCGATGCGATCATTGTGACGGTTTATTGTCCGATACGATCATTATGACGGTATATTGTCCGATACGATCATTGTGACGGTTTAATGTCCAATACGAGCATTGTGACGGTTTATTGTCCAATACGATCATTGTGACGGTTTATTGTCCAATACGATCATTGGGACGGTTTATTATCCAATTCGATCATTGTGACGGTTTATTGTCCGACAGGATCATTGTGACGGTTTATTGTCCGACAGGATCATTGTGGCGGTTTATTGTCCGACAGAATCATTGTGACGGTTTATTGTCCGATAGAATCATTGTGACGGTTTATTGTCCGATAGAATCATTGTGAAGGTTTATTGTCCGATAGAATCATTGTGACGGTTTATTGTCCGATAGAATCATTGTGACGGCTTATTGTCCGATAGAATCATTGTGACGGTTTATTGTCTGATTGCATCATTGTGATGGTTTATTGTCCGATATAATCATTGTGACGGTTTATTGTCCGATAGAATCATTGTGATGGTTTATTATCAGATCGGATCATTGTGACGGTTTATTGTCCGATAGAATCATTGCGACGGTTTATTGTCCGATAGAATCATTGTGACGGTTTATTGTCTGATATCATTGTGACGGTTTATTGTCCGATAGGATAATGGTGTCGGTTTATTGTCCGATAGGATCATTGTGACGGTTTATTGTCTGACATCATTGTGACGGTTTATTGTCTGATGGAATTATTGTGACGGTTTATTGTCCCATAGAATCATTGTGACGGTTTATTGCCTGATATCATTGCGATGGTTTATTGTCCGATAGAACCATTGTGACGGTTTATTATGTTTGGTGAACGAGGAAATGAAATACGAGGTTGTGGGTTGCTGTTCTCCTCGGCCATATTTGGTGATTATTTAATCAAATTGGACGACTATGATGGTGACTTTCCCCAGCAGCATATCAGAGATTCAATGCACATGTTCATCATGCTTAATCAATCTTCTTGAGATTTTAGCCGACCATTTCATCAGGTTTAAATTCGAGAGAATCTGTGATTGTGGAGGAAAGCATTCAGATTGCTAATTTGAAAGCACCGCAGCTGCTCCATGGGACGTCAGCTGTCACGCAGGACACGGGCGGGGAGATTACAAAACGACGATGGACGGTAAGGAGCTTTACAAGGGGTTTACGTGTCCAAACAGATGTGTCTCAAAATTACGAGCTCTCAGCATAATAAAATACGCACACAACGCCATTACGTTCAATAAACGCACCTCGCTACGTTAACCTTTGGGTCGGTTAAACGCAAGTGGGAATTCAACATCAGGATACAGTTGTGGATCACAGGTAACAAGGTAGAGACCAAAAGGAATCCTGACGCAAACAAAAATACCTAACTGTTTAAAATGAGCAAGGGAACACGCACAGTAGCTGCCTCGTGTCCAAGGACATTTCAAGGCACAGCTTCAGAATTATCTGCTATCGTCATATCTCTCTGACCCTAATATCCATCCCTTGGTTGTGCTCTTCATGTCATCATCGGCTTTACCTGCGCTTCGACACACCCGTTGCATCGACCTTTAGTTCTGAAGCAACACATGATCGACTCGTAAAACTTTTATTGTTTCAAACACGTTGCATCAACAGAACGTGTTACCGAGAGTGCAGGAGAAGCCATCGATGATTGTACGATGGATGAGAGATACTCTGAAAGAGTCATGCTCAATAGATACGACTTAGTTATGAAACAAGTCAAGTGATGACTATTTTCACATCGTAGAAATAGAGTCTATTTGAGCATTTGATGCAACCAAGCAAGTCTTATTGCATCATTGATATGTTGCAACTTCAATTTTTATCGATATATTACATATATTTGACATGTATATATATATATATATATTGAAAAAACAGTCATGTGATCATGAGGTCTGCTTCTGATCATGAGGTACAAAGCCCTCAGTCTCCAGCTTGGCCTTGTACTTCAGGTATTCTCTTCGGCGGTCAAAATAGCGAACCTGAAAAAAATGAATAGAACACCAGCATTATGTATAAATAGATAAAAAGAACACATAAGTAGATAAATAAATAAAATGATGAATAAACAACAAAAAAAAAAACACAACAACCAAAGTTTAAGACAAAAGTCGAAATTTGTGACAAAAGTCGAAACAAAAGACCTTTTGGAACACTTGAAATACCAGGACGGCAGTTTGTAGCTGAGGCGGGATTCAAACCTAAGCTACACAACTCAGTGGTGGGTGTGCACACCTCTAGGCTATTCCGCCAGCCAACTGTCCTATTACAGGTCAAATAGAACAGCACTCGGCAGAGCACATACCTCCGCCAGGCTGAACAATTTACGTGTTGTATCCCACTGAAAGGCCGGATCTAGATCCGGATCCGAACCAAAATCGAATCGGCTTGTTCTTGTCACCTACCCAACTCATCCACCATGTTCTGTCATAATTCGTCCACAACTTTTGAAGATATCCTGCTCAGATGTCGTTTTTGGCCCTATTTCTCAATAGTGAAGAATCACTTAAAACTTTCTCGCATCTGGATCCGGAGCTTTACCAAAATCGAATCAATTCGTCCTTGTCACACAACCAACCTCTTCACCAAATTTTGTCCGAATCCATTAACAACTTTTTGAGGTATCCTGTTCACAGACAAACAGACAGACAATCCGTCCATCCTGTTCCGTCCATCTTCGGTAGTGGATATGCTCCAATGGTACGTAATTTATAGACGTACTCAGGCTCCATTGGTGCGTAATTTATAGGCGTACTCACGTTCCAATTGTCCTTAATTTATAGACGTACAATACTCACACGTTCCAATTGTACGTAATTTAAAATTAAAGGTGTACTCGCGTTCCAATTGTACGTAATTCATAGACGTACAGTACTCACACGTTCCAATTGTACGTAATTTAAAATTAAAGGTGTACTCACGTTCCAATTGTACGTAATTCAGACGTACAGTACTCACACGTTCCAATTGTACGTAATTTAAAATTAAAGGTGTACTCGCGTTCCAATTGTACGTAATTCATAGACGTACAGTACTCACACGTTCCAATTGTACGTAATTTAAAATTAAAGGTGTACTCGCGTTCCAATTGTACGTAATTCATAGACGTACTCTCATTCTGTGCAGATGGACACACAAAGACACATAAGGACCCAAATGCAACACCACCGCCTCTGACGAGGGAAACAAGGACAGCGAGGCTCTTTCTGTTAAGGTTTTTTTTATACAATACCCATGTACTTGGACAAATTTCTTCGTATCTGCTCCGCTGTTGTGAACACGCTGATAGACTTCCAGGATTCTCATCCATGCAAACCCACAGGGAATCCCGTGCATCCCAGCAGCGACGCCGGTCGGCAGCTGAAGGTGCTGACATTGAGGCCTTCTAAGGGTAAGAAGAAAACGAAGAACCACCTTTAGAGGCCATTTTTCCCCACAGAGTGGGGGTTGGCCTTTTCTGGGCACCGTGGTCCCCTTTTTGAAGCAATGTTTTACAGCCGGATGCCCTTCCAACCCTGTTAGTCGCCTCTTGCAACACACAGGGAATTACCAGTGAACTGGTACTCAATTTGCCAACCTCAGAAGGATGACAGGCTGAGTCAACCCCCCTGGCATTAATTCAGCGATCAGCCGGGATTCGAACCCAGGATCCTAGGATCCCAAGCCAGCACCCTAACCGCTAAGCCAACACCAGGCTTCTAAGGGTAAGAGGAAAAGATATCAATGGGAAGAGATGCATTAGACAAGAGAATCACAAAAGAAAGAATATATCAGTGGGACGGTGGTATTAACGAATGAGAGCTTGATTAAATGACACGTTTTGCGATCAAATGATTGAGACCTCTACATCTCCAGCTGTCCTGATTAAACCTCGTCACTAGTTACCAAGGCAATGGAAAGTAGCTCGTGATGCCATCTCAAAACCGAACGTAGCCTGCAAACACTTCACAAAAGCTTGGATCGACCCTTAGACGAGCCATACGAGGCTCATGTGAAGTCCCATCTTTCAGGCCTTTCTCCATCTTCCAAAGCCTGGTGAGTACCATGAACATGAGCAGTCCAGGACACGTCTTACCTCGACCAAACATAATGGTTCACGCAAAACATCCACTACATTTAACATCATATATGCCACTTGTAGAAGTACCATACAAATGTCCAACTGTCTGCAATTATCAATTGTCAACAATGTTCTGAGGAGGAACCAAGTAATGGTCTAGAAAAGTTCATATAAAGGGGCTCCAATTTGATTCATACAGCTGCATGAAGAAGTAAATGTATTTTATTTGCGAGATGCAGGGCGCCCCTTCATATGAACTTTTATAGAGCATTACCTACTTGGTTACTCCTCAGCGCACAAGGGTAGTCCAGCATGCACATGAGATTTTTTGAATGCCCCTTATTTTGTATTGTTTGGCATTTTCTACAAGCTATGGAATGTCCATTCTTTTCTATACTTTGCCCCATGGCACATACTCTTATATAAAGGGGCCTTTTCTATGCTCCTGACATTTTACCCAAGAATATATACAATATACCAGTAGAAGCTGAGAAACGAATTTTCAGTCCTCATGTTAAAGTTGCATACAGATAAACCGTAGCCAAAAAATGAATGGGCGCTTTACGCCGCCCTTGATTTCCATACAATAAGCAATTTTATGTGATGCAATACTCATAAAGATGTTGAAATTCAGGTTTAAGGATAATTACGTTTTAAATATGAACAAAATGCATTTGCTCATTGTACAGGTGTTTGCTTGCTCATTATTCAAGATTATATTAAAGACTTGAAAAAGTAAGGGGGGGGGGGGGGGGAAAAAAAAAAATCAACCCAGATGGGATTTGAACCCACAATCCCCAGCTTGGGAGTCTGATGCTTTATCCATTAGGTCATTGGGCCAGCACATTAGATTAATGTAATTGTATTTTGAAGAGTTATAAAGTGTGTATATATTTTTACTCATGTATATATATATATATATATATATATAATTTTAAAGCAAAAACTATAGCACTTAGGTGGAATTTGTTTCGAAAGCCATTAACTAGACATATTGGCCGATGTATCTTTCAAGTTCCAGCTAGTTTCAATATATAGTCCTTGAGATATGAGTGCAAACACATTTTGGGCGGACAGACGGACGGATATCAACGTGATTGAGAATTTTCTAAATAAAACTCAAGAATGCATAAACAGACGTTGCTGAAATTTGGAACATATTACCTCAACATTCAAAGCAATTTGCAGGCAATTTCGTCCAGTAGAAGCCGAGAAATGCATTTTCAGTCCCAATGTACGAGTAAAAGATGAATACAGAGAAACGATCCTTTATATAAAGGGAGGGGGGCTTTGCACCTCCCGTTGATATATATATATATATATATATATATATATATATATATATATATATATATATATATAAATAAATATATATATAAATATATATATATATATATATATAAATAAATATATATATAAATATATATATATAAATATATATATAAATTACATATATATAAATATATATATATATAAATATATATATATATATATATATAAATATATATATATATATATATATAAATATATATATATATATATATATATATATATATAACTATATATATATATATATATATATATATATAACTATATATATATATATATATATATATAACTATATATATATATATATAGTTATATATATATATATAGTTATATATATATATATAGTTATATATATATATATATATATATATATTTATATATATATATATATATTTATATATATATATTTATATATATATATTTATATATATATATTTATATATATATATTTATATATATATTTATATATATATATTTATATATATATATTGTTACGGATTCGTCACTTCCGTTGTTGTGGTTTTCATCCACTGTAAACATTTTTGATTCCATGTACTATCATTGTTGTCGTTTAAGGGAGATAGAAATTACTATTTTCAAAAGGTAAAAAGTTAATGTTTTAAATGAAACGAACCGGACGACGACGAAGAGGAAGAGAAGGCGGAGCGAGTGAGTCGGGGAAGAAGCCTAACTGCTTCGAGGTCTGGAGCGAACGTTTGCGAACGAGTCACGAGTGAACTTTCGGGTTTCCCAAGAAAGGGATTCCTGCGAAAGAGTTGTTATCGCTGTGACAGATCAACCTGCGTGTCAGGTTTTGCGGTCAATTCCGAGGAGAATCATCGTAGTGCCGTTACGCCTCGAGATCGGGCCGTCGGCCATTTTGACTCACGCGCTCAAGGTTTTACGCCTTGCTTTAATCATTGTCACCGCATTCAGACGTGGATCTGGTGTGTGTGTGTGTGTAATGTGGCTTTTGAGTGGGAGTTCTGCAGTTCGCCGATTGGGAGCTGTCGGGCGTCCATACCTGAAGGTGTGATTTCCCCGTCACTTCTCGAGGACACCTTCACCCATCTTTGGCAGGGTAACTGCCAACCCAACGGGATTCTGGTCTCGATTGGACATCGTTCTGACGATCGCTGGAGCGGATCGACTTTGGCTTGAAGCCGAGAAAGAGACATTGGGAATGTTCTTGTTTCGCTCACTTGGGGCACAGTGAGTTATATTGTACGAACATGATGGTACCATCATAGGAAATATATATTGGTTGTACAATTGATTACTATTGTGGTTGTACTGTTATTATTGTGTGATCTTAATACAATATTTGTTTGTTGGTAACAATTGGTGTGGCTTCACCAATCACCATTGATCTTTGACATACAGAATAACACATCTTTCTGCCGTGACTCCTCTCGGGGCTCGGAGGTACACCGTGACCGGGGGCTGGGGAGGAGCACGTAACAATATATATATATATATATATATATATTGTTACGGTTGAAAAATAAAAGAGACCCCCTCAACTTAATTAGACTGCAACATGTAGCCTACATTAGTCAGTTATTTCTTATTAAATGTAAAGATTTCTTCCAAAGATTGGCAAAGACCCTTTTCATTGTGTAGTAATTAAAGGTGCATATATGCGTTGAGTTAGGCAGGATTCCAACCCCTCGTGTTGTTGAAGAAGACGTTGGCTCGTGGGTGTGCAAGAACGATCCATGTGGAACCTTCTAGAGGGAGGTGTGGTCGAATAATAGCACGTGACCGGCAGCGGCCAGTGGTGGGCCGTGGAACCTTCCCTCGGGAGGCGTGGTCGAATAATAGCATGTGACCGGCAGCGGCCAGGAGGGGTCTGTGGAACCATCCAGAAGGGCATTCCCCCCGATAAAAGTCAGAGCCGGAGCTCCTTCGTGGTGTGTTTCTCCTTCGTGCCGGGTCTCCTTCGTGCCGGGTCTCCTTCGTGCCGGGTCTCCTTCGTGCCGGGTCTCCTTCGTGCCGGGCTCCCTTGTGCTGGTCTTCCTTCGTGCTGTCTACCAGATCGACCCATAGGCTACACACAGGAACTGCCCTCACCCGAATCATCGTCCGCCAGTCCTACCAGTACGAGTCCAACCGGTGTGATTTATCCCCTGTGTGCGGGCGTGCCAGACACCTGTGTCCGGAATAGTTAGGTAAGGATTTCGGATAAGCCTGCTTCTCGTCCTTTTGTTGTGCTTTTTGTGAATAAAAACGTGTACATTTTACTTCCTCTCAACCTGCTCGTGTGCATCTTTTCCCAATTGACCTGGCATCGTTCGAACCGAATCTGGCTGCTCAATTAGGTCCGTAGATAACGTAGTGTAATAACGCGACCCACACCGCACGATTCGCTCGGCGCGCCTGATTGAACTGGTGTGGGATCGCGAGGGGTTCAATCCCCGGTCCCGAAGGTATGCGGATCATGGTCGATAACCCTTCGGCCGGTGGTTGGGGGATTGGCAATTGTAGTTGGGTGCGAGCTTCGTCACAGTCGACGGCCCGTGGACCCGGTGTGTGGGTAAATGGGGTCTTAACCAGCCCCCCCCCCCAGTACGTTGACAGACACGGGATCCGCAACAATACATATAAATATATATATATATATGTATATATATATATATATATATATATATGTATATATATATATATATATGTATATATATATATATATATATATATATATGTATATATATATATATATATGTATATATATATATATATATGTATATATATATATATATATATATATATTGTTACAGACACGACTTTGATGTTAAAGTGGGCCGAGCGGAATGGCCGCCGTATCCGTACAAGTTACCCGATTGTGCCCGAACGTTGACTAGCCGCGCTATGCTGGCTCAATAAGAAAAAGAAGACACCCGGCTGGATTACAATCACACAATACGACACCAACGTTTCGATTCTCAAGTATATTCGTACGGAAAAAGGTTAGATTACAGGGGCTAGAGGTATATTACAGGAAGACAGGCACTTAGACACACTCTTATATTAACCCCGGACAGACGACAGACACACGGGACAAAATGCTGACTCACACGGGGGTTGATGAAAAGGAAAGGCAGGTCGCGATAGCTCAAGGTGCACTCTTGGCTCAAGGCAGAATCGACTCGGTCCGGTCCAGAGATGCGGGGAGGTATCGTCGCGCTGGGGGTGGCGGTGGCTTCTCTCTCCAGTCTCCAAGCTGAGGCGCATCTGTTTCAGCGCTCGCAGGTCCGTCTTTCTCCAGCTGGGGGCGAATCTGACGTCACATCCGGCGCGTGGCCGCGTATATCCGGCGGGGAGTGACACGCCCTCGGCTCGTTAGCTCCGCCTCGTGGAATCGGCACGTTGCTTCTCATTGGGTGCGTGCGGGGGGGTTACTGGCTCCGCCCCCGACGAGGAGCTGACAGCCAGCCCCTTCGGGGTAACCCCGTGGAGCGCATGGTCTGGAGCTAATCGAGCCGGTGTGAGGACGCATCCTCCCCCGCTCCGCCGCCATCCCCTCTGTTGTTGTTGTAATTGTTGTTGTAGTTGTTGTTATTGTTGTTGTTTGGGGAAGAAGATGGGAGGAGGTATGGGAAAGGTCCTAAACTCACTACTGATGCCATATAATCACATTCTGGTGCAACGAAGAGTCATAATTAATGGAGACGAGGCCTTAACTGACATAGAATAAGAATAACTAGGAAGATGTCCGAAAGTTGTCTACGTGTGGTGCGGTGGACCTGGGCACGACATTTAATGGGGGAATAAGGGGAAGGTCGGCTCTACTGATTGTTATTTACATGCAATGGGACTAGGGAATGGGGGATCGGGGAAAGTTGGGGAGTATTGGAGAAAATAGGGGAATATTTACAAGCGGATATGGAGGCCAAATTCCATATTCGCAACATTGCACCCTTCTCTACCCTCGGGGCGTCCCGACCCGATAAATTTTTACCTACTTTAGTGTGGCACGCAATGTAGTTCCCTCTACTATTAACTCTACCCTGAGTGCGACAGTTTTACAGATATTCACAAATGAGTAAATATGTCCCCCTGCGACGTTGCACCCTTCTCCTCACAGAAACACACCCACAGGATAACCGAATCCGGAAAGAATTCTCAAACTAAACATACAGCCGGTAGGGAGCATTATTTACGAGATTACGCTGATATCTACACTACGATCCAGGACCTGTTTTTGGAGGAACACATGCAGATGTTATGCATAGAGAGAGCGCGCTTGCCAACATCGATACACCAACCCACGAGTGCTCTGTGGCCGACGGCCTTTAATAACGTGCAGAGCACCCTTCCCGAGCATCAAAAGCACCACCCCACCACCAATCGGTGCAGTCACCATTGTTCATTGGAATAAAAATAAATTCGACAACCCCTAACCCTGCAGGTGTCTCTTGCTCTTCTTGTGGTGCACTTGGTGGTGTTAACTAAAAGTGGTTCACCTGTATGGCATAGGTGCCACGTTGACCCATAGGTCCATCCCCGGGTGGTGCTTGGCCGCAAACGAACTGCGGTCCATTGTGGGTGGCCACAAACATTGCGGTCCGTATGGTGTATCGATCCAAGCAGCAAGCAGCGAAAGTGCAGGCCCACAACTGCGTAGCCAGCACCGCTCTCTCCTCTCTCTCTACCCCAAAGCCAGATCCTCGGAGGTGGGAGACAAAAGAAGAAGACAAGTGAGTAAGGTGGTAAGGGCGCAAAAGTGCACGCAATACAAGATGATGCACACTGGGGGCACATGGGAACCAGGTGAGACAGGTACGTTCCTATCGTACGCCCCCCCCCCCCCACCAGGTAACCTACATGGCCCCTCCCTTACCCCTTACTGCATCCACAAAACACAACACCACCCATAAACATCTACTTTACAAATCGACAAACATCCCTACTGTCTTCCCCGTTCCTCCCATAAACCAAATTCGTCTTCTCTCCCTCCTAACCAATCAAATTTGCCATTTTCAACTCTCATCAAAATTTGCCATCTCCAACTGCACATCAAAATTTGCCATCACCAATTCATCATCAGTCCCTCCTAAGGAGGGAGAGATGGAATCACCCCAATGTCTCATCCACGTCGTGATGCGTCTCACAATCCTCACAGCAATTCATCTCCTGCAACAAAACAAAGAAAACACAGGTGTGGAGTCATCATCATCACCACAGGTAAGTGGCTGCGTATGGTGCGACAGGTTCATCAATCCTAACTATTTCCTAAATGACTTTAACAACTTTACACTACCCGGGGTCTCTCTCCGGCCAAACCATTGGCCCTCTTACACTATGGGTTCTAAAAACCAATTCCCATTGGCCAAACTGTGGTGCTCTTCAATTTGGGGTCTCACTCCCCCGATTCATCTCCCGGTGCCCTCGTACAATTTCTGGGCTGCGACGTGTACCTCTCCCAGTGGGTCTACCCACCTGCACACCTCCACCACTGCAGTTGCCTCCGAGCTTACCTGCTCCTTACCCTAACCTAACTAACTGGGGCAGGCCCTCTGGCACTCTCCCCACTCGGTGCCCTCTCTGGCACTGGGCTACCCGGGTCCGTCCTCCGGATCCTCGGGCCCCATCCACAACTCTACCGGCTCCCAGAGCCCACCTGCGGCCTCACCTGGCCGACATCCTCACAGTGGTGGAGTGCCCAACCAACTACACACCTAACAGGCTACACGCCCAGCCATTTCCACAACACTAATGCACCCATTCACAACACCATTCTGCAACCGCACCACAGATGCCAATATCCAACCACAATTTACCTGTACCCTCTACCTAACACTTACACTACCCGCCCCGGGTACTCGTGAAAGGGGTCCACTCTTCCCCCATCCACACCTTCGCACCATGCACACCACTCCGTACCACTCACTCCAACTCTCTCCACACACCTGTACCTGCACACCTGTGCTCTCACACCTGGTGCCACCTGCACCCTTCTCTCCCCAAGCGCATTCGCGCTGATCCACACACTCACTACTCATACACTGCTCCACACACCTGTCCAGTTGCACACCTGTGCAATCACACCTGTTCAATTCTCACAAACACGGCATCATCTCAGCTAACTACTCCCTTCTGAAACTTGCGCTTCCCAGTCGTCCCTTTAAACTATTGCGCTCCCACGTCATTATCATCCATACTAATCTACCTGCGTCCCCACTACAGGTATCAGTCACTAACTAAACTTAACGTTACCTAATGTCACCTTCGCTAGATCCCTACACACCATATCCTAACCCACCCGGGCTAGTTTTCACTGCCATACACCCCATAAGCTATTGCTCCTTTGCCCCCCCCATGGGAAGGATGGTGGATTTGCCATCCCACCACATCGGGGGTCTCTCACTACCAATTTTGCACATCAAATTTCAACAAATCAAAAATTTGCCAATCACTACCCATCATCTGCCAATCACTACTGCCAATCCCTTGCCAATCCCTTGCCAATCATCAAATTTTGTTTTTCTCTAATTTTGGGTCCAAAACACTAACCTCATCACCCAGTCGACTCACTAATACCTCTCGGTGCGCCAATCCCTGTCCAAAGCCCGGCTTCGTAAAGCCAAGCAATGGATGCTGGTTGTTTTGTGCCAGCGGCTGGATGCGTCCGGCATTCGGGGCAGGGACGGGGGCTTACCCGGGCCGAGATCCCACGCACCACCTCGGCGTGGAGCCATCCAATGTCCCGATCTCGACCTGCCGGCACGTCTCAACAAAACGTGGTCGCCATAACGACCCTTCCTATCGGGCTGCCAGCTCCGCCTAGTGGAGCCTGGACGCGGCCGTTCAAAGCGAGGCCCGGCACGCACCGAGGGCCTGCTTCGGCTAAAAGTCGCTCTAACCTCTAACCCGTGTAACGTCGATGCTTCACCTGGACGCTTACACCCCGCAGCCCGTTCCTTGCTCACACATCCAGCTGTGCCCATGCTCCTCGTACCTTTCCTTACACACCCAGGTACACCCATTCCACTCACAGCCTTGGTCACACACCTGACCACCGAACACTTTGGCACACATTCGTTGGTCGCACACCTCACCAAAACACCTCTTCGCGCCCCCTCCTCTGTCACCTCCTCTGTGACAATCACAGGTGTGCCCTCATTCGCACACCCAACCACGTGCCTCACCACCAACTCCAGCGTGCATTCCCACTCACGCTCTACCATTCCAGGTCTGCATCCTTCCATCCCAGGTGTACATCCTCGCTCACCTGTCACAACTAACTCACGCTCCATGTCACTCTCACTACTTTCACCTCCACTCGTGACAACGCACTCACCCTTACTCTTGACAGCACACTCTTTCCTCATGCACCTGTCCGTCACACACCTTTCTCGCGCACACTCTCCCGTTACACCCTCTGTAACACTCACCACAGGTGGACACTCTTCCTTACTTCTGACAGCGCACTCTTTCCTCATGCACCTGTCCGTCACACACCTTTCTCGCGCACACTCCTGCGCACACTCTCCCGTCACACCCTCTGTAACACTCACCACAGGTGGACACTCTTCCTTACTTCTGACAGCGCACTCTTTCCTCATGCACCTGTCCGTCACACACCTTTCTCGCGCACACTCCTGCGCACACTCTCCCGTCACACCCTCTGTAACACTCACCACACCACGCTTCCATGTGCTCCCTCGCACACGCGCTACGACCGACTCATTCTCGCCAACACCCTCACTCCTGGGCACACACTTTTTCCTCACACACCCCAGAGTCGGACTTTCTCGCACACCTCCTCTTTCGCACACCAGACCTGTCACACACTTCACCAACGGCCTCTCACGAACACCCGGGTCCATCTCGACCCCCAAGCTTATTAAATCCCCTGGCGCATCATACGCACGACCATATTGGTCACCACTTACACCGGGTCCTCTTCCTCTTCGCTTCTCCTCCATCACCTGCGAATCCCTCATCCGGTTAATGAGCACATCACGATCCAAACACAGACTTTGGACCAATTCTTTTATCTCCTCTTTTATCTCTTTGTTATCCCCTCTCCGTCGCTTCTTAATTTCGCTCACCCCTTCTTCCACTTCTTCTAATTTGTGCCTCACCTCTTTTATTCCCCGGTACGTCTCCTCAAGCTCATCCTCTAAGGCTACCTTGACCGTTTCCATGTGCGTCCTCACCTGCCGGTCCTTCGTCTCCATAACCTCTATCACTTCGTCCAACCTCGTTGTCAGTCCCTCACGTACCATCTGACATTCCCTCTTCGTCGCTACCAAGTCATCTTTTAGTTCTTTCTGTGTCGCCTTTAAACCTCCTAATACCGCAGTGTTCCTTTGAACCTGCTCCACTAACTCCGTCTGTCCCACCGTCAGCTGCTCCACCTCCTGCGTCAGGTCCTCTATGCCCCCTTGTAACTTTACAGTCGCCTTTCTCACCTCCTTTTCCATGTGCTCCTCACAGTGCCTCACCTCCTCGCGCACTCCTCCGACCTCCTCACTCACTCCTCTTCTGATCTCCTCTCCCATCACTTGCATCTCCTGCCCAGATGCCACCCTCATCTGCTCCATTTCCTCCCTGTGAGCATCCAGTTTGGTTTCTACCCCCATTCTGACCCCCTCTATCTGCTGCTCCATTTGTTTAACTTCCCTTTCCGCTTGGTCCCTCATGTCCCTCAATTTGCCTTCCATACTGTTTTCTAACCCCTCTAACCCATTTTTCACTCCCTCTATCTGATTCTCCTGGGCAGCCATTCTATTTTCTACCCCCATTAACCCATTTTTCACTTCTTTTATCCCGTTGTCTAACCCCTCAAAATTATTGTCTAACTTCCCAATTTTCTTGTCTAACTCCTCAAAGTTATTGTCTAACTTCTCACCGGTACCCCTCGCTTCGTCCCTCATTACCCCCATTTGGCCCTCTAATCGCTCACCCTGAGCATCCATCCGGTTCCCCATTACCCCCATTTGGCCCTCTAATCGCTCACCCTGAGCCCTCATTCCCACAATTTGGTCTCCCATTCGTTCCATAAGGGCCCTCATTTGCAACATAAAAAGGTTCGGATCCACCAGGGGCGCTGCCACGGTCGCGGGCGCGGTGACCAGCGAGGCGCCATTTTGCGCGTCTGCTACCCTCGCTGCTTCGCTCTCCTCATGTCCCTCATGTCCCTCAATTTGGTCCTGGACCGACCCTGCTTCACTCTCCCCTACCGGACCCCAGCCGTCTTGATCCGCCATAGCGCGACTTGCAAAATTCGAGTTTCGTAAAACAAAACAAATTTCGGCCGCTCCAAATTTTGACCAAATTTTTTTTTTTCCTCTATTCGTTTTTTTTTTTTTTTCTTCAAAATTTGGTCGGGCCTCGAATCTCACTCCCGACACCAATTGTTACAGATACGACTTTGATGTTAAAGTGGGCCGAGCGGAATGGCCGCCGTATCCGTACAAGTTACCCGATTGTGCCCGAACGTTGACTAGCCGCGCTATGCTGGCTCAATAAGAAAAAGAAGACACCCGGCTGGATTACAATCACACAATACGACACCAACGTTTCGATTCTCAAGTATATTCGTACGGAAAAAGGTTAGATTACAGGGGCTAGAGGTATATTACAGGAAGACAGGCACTTAGACACACTCTTATATTAACCCCGGACAGACGACAGACACACGGGACAAAATGCTGACTCACACGGGGGTTGATGAAAAGGAAAGGCAGGTCGCGATAGCTCAAGGTGCACTCTTGGCTCAAGGCAGAATCGACTCGGTCCGGTCCAGAGATGCGGGGAGGTATCGTCGCGCTGGGGGTGGCGGTGGCTTCTCTCTCCAGTCTCCAAGCTGAGGCGCATCTGTTTCAGCGCTCGCAGGTCCGTCTTTCTCCAGCTGGGGGCGAATCTGACGTCACATCCGGCGCGTGGCCGCGTATATCCGGCGGGGAGTGACACGCCCTCGGCTCGTTAGCTCCGCCTCGTGGAATCGGCACGTTGCTTCTCATTGGGTGCGTGCGGGGGGGTTACTGGCTCCGCCCCCGACGAGGAGCTGACAGCCAGCCCCTTCGGGGTAACCCCGTGGAGCGCATGGTCTGGAGCTAATCGAGCCGGTGTGAGGACGCATCCTCCCCCGCTCCGCCGCCATCCCCTCTGTTGTTGTTGTAATTGTTGTTGTAGTTGTTGTTATTGTTGTTGTTTGGGGAAGAAGATGGGAGGAGGTATGGGAAAGGTCCTAAACTCACTACTGATGCCATATAATCACATTCTGGTGCAACGAAGAGTCATAATTAATGGAGACGAGGCCTTAACTGACATAGAATAAGAATAACTAGGAAGATGTCCGAAAGTTGTCTACGTGTGGTGCGGTGGACCTGGGCACGACATTTAATGGGGGAATAAGGGGAAGGTCGGCTCTACTGATTGTTATTTACATGCAATGGGACTAGGGAATGGGGGATCGGGGAAAGTTGGGGAGTATTGGAGAAAATAGGGGAATATTTACAAGCGGATTATGGAGGCCAAATTCCATATTCGCAACAATATATATATATATATATATATATATATATGTATATATATATATATATATATATATATATATATATATATATATATATATATATATATATATATATATATACACAGACTTGGCATTTAATATGGAATATATATTTTTTCTTGACTTGGGTTTACTTTCTTAACTCAGTATATCAACCTCGGGAGTTTCTTTTACACTTTGGTGATTTATTTGTTAAAAGAACCATGTCACTGATTGTCTGTCGCAGCAAGAAGTCAACAACAGGATTATATCACAGGTGGCGTGGCAAAATGTACGGACAGGTGCATTTGACGATTGGCTTCACAATCGGGTATACAAGGGTTGTTGCGTTCTGTATTAGTGGAAAACAACTGCTGCACATCTCCAAAAGTTATTGCCGCTTCCTTTGGAGATGGTCCGTCAACTCGACAATGCTGTTTGTCATGGAGTGGTGGCTTTAAGAAATTACAGCATGAAAGAGCGTGCTATTGCTCGGCAGTATAGCATCACTCAAGGTCAGGTGTCAAAGATCCTGAAACGAAATGCTCAGAGGGGTGTCCCTACTCCAATACCGAGGCCAGGATGTCCCAGCAGAACCACAAGAAGGGATGATCGCCAGCTGCACCGGTTAATCCGCAATGGCCGTACCAAGTCAGCTAATCGGCTTAGGGCTGAGTGGCAGCAACTGACAAATGTGCCTGTATCCAGAAGGCTAGTCAACCAACGACTGGTTCAAGCAGGCTATCGTGCCAGGCGTCCCCTGAGAAAGCCACGCCTGACCAGACAACACTGCCAGCGCCGATTGCAGTGGGCCAGAGAGCACCGTCAATGGCAGCCAGGACACTGGAATCATGTGATCTTCAGTGATGAGTCTAGATTTCTGGTCTATCGTCAAGATGGCCGTGTCCGAGTGCGCAGACAAGTGCATGAAGCCCACAACAAAGATTGTATCGTGCCAAGAGTCCAAGCTGGAGGTGGTGGGGTGACCGTTTGGGCTGCTTTTCATGCAGGGGGCAAAACTGACCTGGTTGTTCTGAATGGAAACCTGAACCAGTTCAAGTACAGGGCCATTCTGGAAGAAACATTGCTTCCATTTGCTCGTGCAGCCTTTTGAGGAAACTTTGTCTTCCAAGATGACAATGCACGGCCTCATCGTCCTCGCATGATCCAACACTTTCTTGCTGACCGTGGTGTAGAGCATATGGAGTGGCCTGCCATGTCCCCGGATATGAATCCGATAGAGAACTTGTGGGCAGAATTAACGCGTCAAATCGACCACTTGGACCAGCAGCCTGCCTCTGTGCGTGAATTGCAGCAGGCTATTGTCACTGCATGGCAAGCGATTCCTGTCCAAACCTTGGCAAATCTCATGAACAGCATGCCTCAACATGTACGTGCTCTCCTGAATGCTCGTGGGGGTTACACGAAGTACTGAACTGTAATTTTACTGTTGGTAATCCCAGTCGTAATTTAACTTTTGTTTTTGTTAAAAAAATTTTTGGCTAATGTGCAAAATAAAGAGATACTTCTGGAAAACGTACAGAAGTTTAACACAGTACTGTCCATGAATTGAGTTCGATATCAGTTTACATCACTTTCAAGGATCAATTTATTTGTTTCGAAACGTCAAATGTGGTTTTTGTTTCTTTTAAAGGTCACATTAACAAAATCGAGAATAATTTCAACATAATTCCAATGAACTTTTGGTTCTAAGACATCTTTAAAAGTAAATTCACCCCCACAAAAAAAAAATTCCATATTAAATGCCAAGTCTGTGTATATATATATATATGTGATATATATATATGTATATATATATATATATATATATATATATATATATATATATATATATATATATATATATATATATATATATATATATATATTGTTGCGGATCTCCAACGTCGGCCTCCCCCTTATCAAGGGGGGATTAATCCCCTTGTCTTTTTACTAGCCGACGCGATCCGGGGCTATCACGTTCCTTCCGGTCGGTGTTAAATAGGGTTGTAAGCCGAATTAGTCTTATTACCTAAGTACTAACACCGGCCGTGAAGCAAGGAAATAACCCCACCCGAACCACGGCGTTAGTGGACAGGCCGAGCGATTAGCGAGCCGCGATTCGGGCCGTTAACGGGAACTAGCCCGATTGGGGCGGTTGTGATCGTGCCACGCTTACCCAATGGAGAAATCACTAAGACTGTTGAATTAAGAGGAAAACAGGAATAGAAGAACAGGTAATTTATTTACAATATTGCATGGGAAGGAAGAGAAGTACACACTTTGTACAAAGAAGAGGAAGAAAAAGAAGCAATGTACAGGGAAGAGGCAGAAGCAGATACACAGGGCAGCCTTATACAGTCTTATACTTATCCCTGGACACGGGCCCGTTCGCACTCAGACTCACTCACACGGGGTTTGTAGATGGTCGGGTTGAGGGTCCACCGATGGCGTCCACAGCTCACTCCGGTCCCCGACTCGTACCACAAAGCAGATTGTGATGGTAGACGGCAGGCAAGATCGTCCCGTGTCGGTGGCGCGGATCGGACAATTACACTGGGTGGGATCGGTAAGCTGGCGATTATACTGGTGTATGTAATAGTTGTACCGGCGCCTTATACGCGCTCCCGGTCTAACTTGGTACAATGCGCCACTTCCCCAAGTCCTCCGCAATGCGCCGCTCTGGCAATGCTATGCGCTCCCACCAAGTCCAAGTTCTTTGCCACTGCCGTATGCACGCGAGTCCTTCTCATATATTGAGTGCCGTTCAGTCCTCTTGGTAAAACGCAATCGTGCAAGTCCTTCAATAATGGCGCCTTCCACAAAAGTCCCTCTGCACGAATGCCAAACGTGACAATCCTTTCACACGAGTCCTTCGTAATGCGCATAAGTCCTTCAGAGGAAGGATGATACATAATATGATGATATGATGATATGATGATACATATAGGGCTTTGCGCTCGCGGTTATATAGCGCCGCTTTGCGAACCCTCTCGAATCTGGGAGATGCGCACTCACCATGCCCCTTAGCCATGCCCACTCGAGCCCTGGTTGGTGGATGGGGTCTTACCGGCTCCGCCCTTGATGTCTGCTTGACGTGGCCACACTCCCGACCTCACGCTCTACCCCCTTTTCGGGCCTTACCTCGTGGCATTTGGGCTGGTTTGAGCGAGCAACTGGCAGCTAACGCTGCCGACCCAACGCGTAACAAACCGAGTGGCAATGGGGTGCAGACTGGATGGGTGCAATGGGGCATGGGGTGCAGACTGGATAGTGCTCAATGGAGTCGATAGTCGATTGGAGGGAGGCTGCAAACTGAACGGGGCCTACTCTTATTTGTTTTACACAACGCAGATGATAACTATTGGAAATGGCCTTATCTCACATATACTAAGAAATAACTAACGTTCTAAGGTGACCTACATGTTGCATGTGGCCAAACTATGGGGTGCAACCTTTAACCTTTAATGATGTTACCTGTGTGGGTTCTCAAAACCGCAACAATATATATATATATATGTACATATATATACATATATATACACAATATCTATCTATAATTCCAGTAATCTCTGTGTGTGTGTGTGTCTGTGTGTGTGTGTGTGTGTCTGTGTGTGTGTGTGTGTGTGTTTGTCTGTGACCGCTGTTTCTCGACAACTACCGGTCCGATATACTTGAAACTTGCCAGGTATATTGCTGGGGACCCGAGGATGTGCCTTTTCAAGGTTTGAAATTAATCGGAGAAGTAGTTACCGAGCTATGGCGATTTAGCCGTTCGCCGTTCGCTTTGGCTTTGCGAATGGACCAAACCATTTCATGTAAATAGAGGGGGGGGGGGGGGGGGGTTCTGTGGTCGTTGCGAATGGACCAAACCATTTCATGTAAATAGAGGGGGGGTTCTGTGGTCGTTACTGCCACGTGGTTTCAAAGTTTTTTTTTGTTGTTGTTGTTGTTTGCACGCATGCTTTTTTGCACGCACGTACGGGCACCCACGTACGGGCACGTCCTAGTATATACAATATACATATTATATATATATATATACATATATATACATATATATATATATATATATATATATAATATATATATATATACATATATATATATATATATATATATATAATATATATATATATACATATATATATATATATATAATATATATATATATACATATATATATATATATATATAATATATATATATATATACATATATATATATATATAATATAGATATATATACATATATATATATATATATAATATATATATATATACATATATATATATATATATAATATATATATATATACATATATATATATATATATAATATAGATATATATACATATATATATATATAATATAGATATATATACATATTGTTGTGGATATGAGAATGTTTTTTTATTTTGTTGTTGTGGTAAAATGTTGTTGTAAAAGGTTGTTGTAAAATATCACCCCTCCTCCCTCCGTTTGTGGTTGTATAAAGGTCAAAGGGCGTTTCCGTAGTTAGTCCATAAAACATACATGCAGGACACGATATATCCTTTCTTTTGACAGTTATATCCTTATTATGTGTATTAGCGTAAGGCTGTGTCTTCCATTAATTGAAATACTCCATTGCACCAGTGAAAGAGAATAGATCCCCTTTCCTTCCCATCCCCAAAATCTCCATCCCATATTACATCCCCTCTCGTCATTGCCGACCCTCGATTGCCATATTACATCCCCTCTCGTCACCGCTGAGCCCTCGATTGCCCATATTACCTCCGATCCAATTGCCGCCATTGACCACGAGGCAGGGTTGGGGGAAGGAAGGCGTTTCCCCACCTCGTCAGAGGGGAGGAGTGAACCAGCCCCGCTCGACCAACCATGAGCCAGGGGTTTGGCTACAGAGGGCGGAGGAAGAGCGGCCGGGGAGGTTCGCAAAGGTTGAGGGGCGGGGGCCTATATAACCCAAGGCAGGGGTGTGGCCAAGAGAGATGATGCGTTTTTACAGAGGAGAGCAGAGCAGAAGACAGAAAGGCCTGGAGTTGGACTTTGAGTTGGTCTGAGTTGGTTGGGAGTCGGTCGTCAAGTGCAGAGTGGTGAAGAGTCAGTCAGTAGAGGTGGTGGTCAAGTGGTTGCGTTGGTTGCGGTGAGGAGTCGGTGGTAAAGAGTGAGGGACCAAGAAAGAGAGAGAAAGAGTCCTGAAGCAAGAGAGGAAGTTGTTGGACTGGGTGGGACTAAGGAAGGAGAGAGAACCCGTCACACCAATCCCCCAAGCTCCGCGTTGGCTCCACCAAGCTCCGCGTTGGCTCCACCAAGCGTTCAGCTCCACCAAGCTCCGCGTTGGCTCCACCAAGCGTTCAGCTCCACCAAGCTCCGCGTTGGCTCCACCAAGCGTTCAGCTCCACCAAGCTCCGCGTTGGCTCCACCAAGCGTTCAGCTCCCCCAAGCTCCGCGTTGGCTCCACCAAGCGTTCAGCTCCACCAAGCTCCGCGTTGGCTCCACCAAGCGTTCAGCTCCACCAAGCTCCGCGTTGGCTCCACCAAGCGTTCACCTCCAGCCATCCACCTCCTGCAATTCCCCGTGTGAGTCGTCTTTTGTTTGTTCTGTCCTGGGTTAATTAAGTCTGTATAAGCTAGTATTTTCCCTGTGTCACCTGCGTCTTATGTGTTGTAAATAAACCTTGATTGCTTTCTTTTTGCTTGTGTGTAAATAGCCAATAAATTCAGTCGTATTTCCAAACCTTTCTTTGCCTTCTTTTTCCTCTTTGCATTCGTCGCCTTTGTCTTTTCCCCATTGGGCAGCTACGGTGCGATTCGGCCAAAGTTCGGGTGGAATCGGGTGAGTTTTGTTAGGTCGCGGTCTTACACCACCGCTCGGTCTATAACATCTAACCGCGATCTATAACAATTGGTTGTCAGGAGTTGGATTCGAACCTGGGACTAAATTTATTTAGCCCAAATTTTGGACACCAATTGTGTTAGTACTATAACAATTGGTGTCGAGGAGTGAGATCGGACCCGGAGCGCGTTTACGCGCTCGAAATTATAAAGCCAAAATTTGTTTGTTGTATAAAAATCCGAATTTTGAAATCGCGCCATGGCTGTTCAAGGCGACGGGATGCCGGTGGGAGAGATAGACGGGGTAGAATCGACCCAGGACCTCGGGGAAATGTATGTGGAGGAAAGGGTGGAGGAGAGTAAAGGTGTGGTTGAGGGGGTATCAGGTGCACAAAATGGCGCTCTCGCGCACGTGGTTAAAGCGGCACCAAATTTTGCCGCGCCCGTGACCGTACCACTACCAGCGGGCTTTGATGTGGGGGACTTCATGGCGCAATTCACCGAGATGCTGAGAATAGAGGGGGAGAAATTGAGTAATAGAATTGACGCGATATTAATGAACGGAATGAGGGCCAATAATGAGGGAATGGCGAGGGACAGAGCCGCATACGAGGAAAGGGAGCAGAGGGACAGAGACCGCAAGTTGGGCGAAAGGGTCCCAGGGGTGCACGAGGAAGTAACGCGGGCCGAAAAGCGCTGGTTGAGCGAAGCGGAGGAAAGCACGGGTACAATGACGGGGGTAGAAATCGCGACCCGGGGTTTGGAAAAGCCGGCGACCGATGAGGTAGAGGGAATTTTATTAAAGCCAACGGTCGTCGAGGTGAACAAAGAAATTATGGGTATAGTTGAAATTGGAGAGACCGGGGACTTAAAGTTAAAAGAGCAACAATCGGAGGAAGGAATGGAAATTGCTCAAAGTCTAAATGCACATCCTGATGCTGTACTCGCTAATCCAAATGGAAGTTTGCAGGTTTTGGTGCAGGGAGGAAGAAGAACCCCGAAGGTGAGACGTGCTGTATATTGTGCGGGTAGATTTTGCAGGAGGATGTTTAGCGACAAAAGAATTTTCGCGCGCTTGGGATCGAGGAAACACCCGGGCGTTGGTGAAGGGTCCCGTGTGAGTGGAAATGGCACGCGTGGGAGAAAAAAGTGTGCGTCGGCGAGTGGGTGTGGTATAAAGTGTGGGAGTGAAACCGAGTGCGAGCAAGAATGCACGTCGGTGTGTACGGGGTGTGACACAGGGAGTGAGAGCAATACGGAGTGCACGCCCATGGTGAGTGTTACGGAGGACGTAACGGAGGAGAGGTGTGGACCGAAGTGTGCGCAAGAGGTGTGGTGTGTAACAGAGAGAGCGTTGGTGGAATGTACGGACGGCGTTGGAACGCCAGGTTTTGTGAGGGTGAAAGGGGTAGCGTATGCTTGTAAGCATGCAAGTGAAGCGTCGATGGTAACCGGTTTAGTGGTTAGAGCGACGGATAGCCGATGCGAGCACTCGGTGCGAGGGGTGCTTGGTTGGGTGCGAGGCCCGGCGTCGATCGAAGCTGCGTCGTTTCTCTTCGAAGCGTCGTTGCCGATTCGGGCTTGGCCCCGCCCCGCACGGTCGAGTCCGGGCTTTGTCGGGCGAGGCGACCGGTCCGGTTCAAGGGCGAGTGGGAGGAGGCGGAACGGTGCCCCCTCGTGGGGACGGGGTTCCGACCGGGGGAGATGGAGCCATCGGGCCCGGGACCGCAAGGTGCCGCGCCGAGATGGTGCGTGGAATCTCGGTCCAACCAAACCACCTCCCTTGAACCGAAAGCCGGACGGATTCAACCTGCAGGCGACCAAACCACCCGAATTCATTGCTCGGCTTTGCGAAACCGAGTTTAATGATGTCATGGCGCACCGAGAGGATGTAATAAGTAGACGGACGATGATGGTAGTGATTTGATACGAAATTTATAATAGTGGGTAGAATTGGCAGTAAATGGAAAATTTTTGATTGGTTGGAATTTAGGTGTACAAAATTGATAGTGAGAGACCCCCGATGTGGTGGGATGGCAAATCCACCATCCCTCACAGACGTGGGGCAAAGGAGCTATAGTTTATGGGGTGTATGGCAGTGAAAACTAGCCCGGGTGGGTTAGGTTATATTGTAGGGATCTAGAAGAGATTGACATTAGGTAACGTTAAGGTTAGTTAGTGACTGATACCTGTAGTGGGGACGCAGGTAGATTAGTGTGGATGATAATGACGTGGGAGCGCAATAGTTTAAAGGGACGACTGGGAAGCACAAGTTTCAGAAGGGAGTAGTTAGCTGAGATGATGCCGTGTGTGTGAGGATTGAACAGGTGAGAATTGGACAGGTGTGATTGCACAGGTGTGCAACTGAACAGGTGTGTGGAGCAGTGTATGAGGGAGTAGTGGTGATTGTGTGTTGTGTTGACCAACTGGTCCAGGAAGAGGAGGAGGGTGCAGGTGGCACCAGGTAGGATTGCACAGGTGTGCAACAACAGGTGTATGTGGTTGTATGGAATAAATGGTATGGAGTAGTGGAATGGATGGTCGTGGAGTGAGAATGGTGGAAATTGTGGAGTGGAGTGGATGGTGCAAAGGTGTGAATGGGGGAAGAGTGGACCCCCATCACGGATACCCGGGGCGGGTAGTGTAAGTGTTAGGTAGAGGGTACAGGTAAATTGTAGTTGGATATTGGCATCTGTGGTGCGGGTGACAGAATGGTATGTGGATGGGTGCGTTGGTGTTGTGGAAATGGCTGGGCGTGTAGCCTGTTAGTGTGTGTAGTTGGTTGGGCGCTCCACCACTGTGAGGATGTCGGCCAGGTGAGGCCGCAGGTGGGCTCTGGGAGCCGGTAGTAGTTGTTGTGGATGGGGCCCGAGGATCCGGAGGACGGACCCGGGTAGCCCAGTGCCAGAGGGCACCGAGTGGGGTGACAGAGCCAGGAGGGGCCTGCCCCAGTTAGATAGGTTAGGGTGAGGAGCTAGGTAAGCTCGGGTGGCAACTGCAGTGGTGGAGGTGTGCAGGTGGGTAGACCCACTGGGAGAGGTACACGTCGCAGCCCAGAAATTGTGCTAGAGCACCGGGAGATGAATCGGGGGAGTGAGACCCCAAATTGAGAAGCACCACAGTTTGGCCAATGGGAATTGGTTTTTAGAACCCATAGTGTAAGAGGGCCAATGGTTTGGCCGGAGAAAGACCCCGGGTAGTGTAAAGTGTGTTAAAATCATTTAGAGGATAGTTAGGATGAAGGATCTCCTCGCACCATCTGCATCCACTCACCTGAGGTGACAGGTACTCCACACCATGCCATGTTTAATTATTTTTACTGTGCAAATGTTTGGAATGTGAGACGCATCATGACGTGGGTGTGACATTGTGCGTAATTCCATCTCTTCCTCCTTACGAGGATTGATGATGAATTGATGATGGCAAATTTTTGAAGTAGAGGGATTGTGGTGACGAATTTGGTATAGGGGAAATATGGGGAAGACGTGACAGTAGTGACGAATTGGTAATGTGTAGATTTTGTACATATGGCGTAAGGGCAAGGGTAGGCTAGGTGACAGGGGGGTGACGTACGGTAGGGACGAGCTTTCTCACTTCGCCCTCCGTACGCATTTTGCCTTGCATTGCCTTTTTGACGTGTACCCTTGAGACCTTACCCCTCGCTCATCTGTCTTGTCCCCCCTTTTTGTCTCCCACATGAGGACCTGAGCGCCGTTGGGCGCCGAGGGGAGCGTGCGTGGGTCGGCCATTGTGCGCCCGAAATTCCCAGAACCAGCTGTCTGCATCGATGCACCACATTATGGACCACATGTCAGTGGCCGAGCACCACTTATGGACCCCATGGGTTGGGGCATGGCCCCTCTGCTGGGACCGGCCATGAGGGCCCGAAATCTTGCTGGCGGACCTTGGCCACAGGGCACCGATGCCCCACAGGTGAACCATACACATAGTCGGCCTGGTGGGCCATAAATAAATAAAAAGGACACATTGGGTGCAAGTTTTATTGAAAATAGGCCGCCAGTAAGCAAAGCAAAGAAAATGACAACAACTGGAAGAAATAATGATAACCAGCAGAGGGAGCCGAAGAGCAAGAGACACCTGCAGGGTTAGGGGTTGTTGAATTTATTTTATCATTGAACAGTGGTGACTGCACTGATTGGTGCTTGAGGGTGTGTTGGTGCGTTATAGGTGCTTTCATGGTGCATTGATGCAGAGCAGACTGTCCTCCCCCCAGAAAGAACAATTACAGGTC